>NC_135502.1:146823609-146876109 GCF_052857255.1 Amblyomma americanum | reverse complement strand
ACTTTGAGCAAAGCAGTCACGCTGCCAGGTGGGGAATGAACGCGTCCAAATTTAATGTCGGTGATTATATTCAGTTTAGCAGGGGTAGGCAAACCGGAAACGCTGAGGGAAATACGCGCATTTTTTACGCTCCTACTATAGGTATTCAAACAAATGTGGCCCTAACACTAAGAAAGACAGCGAAGCCAGAGTCTCACGACGCCGCTTGATCTGTGCGGTGCTTGGCTCCAAAGTTACACAAGTGCGCACTACGTTGCAAGGCGCCATTGTTGACGTCTTGCTCCGGAAAAAACCTTTCTTGCCAATCTGAAAGACACAGAATGTTTCTCCATAAACGCTATCCATATAGTACTAAAGTGTCAACGAACAGTAGTGAAGGAAATTTTGCACTTTCAACGTAGTTGTGTTCCCTTTTCGTGAAATTCTTCACTAAGATAAAACGGATTCAATTAGAATCGTGTGCGCTTTGAGTATTTCTTCAATCTTGGTCTCTGGCATTGCTTTAAATTGTGAATATAAAACGCTACTCGGATACAAATTGTAATCATAAATAGGTTGAGAAAACAAAAACATTAGCTAAGCGTATTCTTTATTACCATCATCTGAATCACCCACTTGTTTGGATTTCGGTTGCTTACTTTTACTCGTCCGTCTTGATGACGAAAGAAAGGAAACAAATAAATGCAATGGTAGTGTTCCCAGGTGCACAGGTGAGATATATTTATTTCGCGTGTCTTGCTTTTTTGGTGCTCAGTGAACAGTCAGACGCAAATGTATTCGTAACACGCACATAGAATAGGTGTTTTGAATTACCATCAGCTCAGTGACCTCGCGCCTTCGGCGCTCCTGGTACACTTTCATCCCCTTTGCGCTGTTGCTTTGCAGGTCACGTCCAGTGTCTTCCTCAGCGCATATGCCCCTACAGCATCAGCAGGAGCAGACCGCTCCCACGACAGGCCAGATTAGCCCGCCACCGTCACCGGCACTGGCACACAACTCGAAGACAACAACGACCGGCATGTCACCTTTGTTTTATGTCTTAAAAGAGGGATATCTAAGCAGATATTTCTAGCAGTAGCGTATTTATACGGTAATTCGGGTTAGCATTGGCGTGTCTGATGCTACTGAACAAAGACGGCTGTGGATAATAATGACGGCGGAAGACAGATAATATCTCTTTGGGTCATGCCTAATTTCCGTAGTTTTTGTCGTGGCAGTAAGGAGATGACAGAGGACACTTTGTTTAAGTTGAAAATTGTCTTTTTTGCCCATCACAATGGAATAAATATAAGCGCAGTAAATTTTTCAGAGGCCGAAAAGCGGTACACTGAAAACGCTTAGATAAGAACAAATAAGAAAGACTACACAATGATGCTGTTAATCGTGCTTTAATAAATGTGCATTTTTTGCATGCTCTCTGAAAACAACCATCTAATCACAGGAAAGCATCATTTCTTCTAGCACGTTTCGTTTTGTTCCTTTCTGTGCTCTTTCTCACGCGTTAAATGTTCCGCGCAGAGTCCGCGAAAGACGACGAGCGCAGCACGGGGAAGCCCCAAGCCGTCACAACGTCGAGACCCATTGACGACGGAGGCGACGATCTCTTGACTAGGCAGCTTCGCGAGCAGAGGCATCGGGTCAGGTCACCGGGCGTCGTCCGCTCCCCCACGACCGAGGCGTACAGCCTGGACTCCGGCAGACGCGTGTCCGTGTGGCCGACCACCCCGCTGGCTGGCGAAGATGCCTCCCTGATCAAGGTGTCGCCGTGCCGTTAAAGAATACGTGTTTAATTTATGGGGTTCAACGTCCCAAAACCGGCCCAGCTTGTTTAAAAAAATTCTCGGCCTCCGGGACTTAATTTTTACGCGCGCAGATAATCATCCAAATTTCATCCAAAGAAAAATCGATCTGAATAATCTTACTGGCTCCCGTTACTGCTATTACAGAGAATGAATCCAGCGTCATTCCAAGTGCCGAATAGGTCGTCACGAAGATAATACCTAATTTCATCAAGTCTGACAAACGAAAGTTATTTACCAAAATGTCATTATAGAAAGAGCGAGTCACCCTGATGTTGCCATGATATAAATGGAGCAGTTCGTCGGTAGTGTAATTCTATATGCGCAATGTTTAGCCGGCATGTTTTGGCTCTACCTGAAATGTGGCATAGTGTCTATGCAGTGGCCACGGCGACAAACAGAAGACAGTGCGACAGAAGCAAGTAACTTTTGCAGTGGCCCAAACGTTTACGCCTGCCATGTGGCCTTACATACAATGTATGACATATTGTTCCATTTAATGATTGAAAATTGATCTGCATTCCGTAAACAAGAAATGTGTCAACATTTGTTAGTGCTTGCGTTTTTAGTGTTAGTGGTGTTACTGTTGATGGTGTTAGTCCAAGTCGTGTCAACGAAAACAAGCTTTTCCGCGCAAAGATTTGTGTAAAGTTTCAAGCCGTAAGTCAGATTGAGTGCCAATAGAATAAATTCGCGCAATAGTCGCCCGCAGCTCAGCGTTTCAAACAGTCACTCATTCTGGCGCTAAGCGTTGGCAAAATTCATTTAAGAATCTGTAACTTGAAGTCTTTCCGCACCGCGCCCAGTGACCATCGTTAGCCCGCTAACGATGGACGGTAACGCCAAAGAAAAGCGCTCCTGATTCGTTCCTGTACATTCAGATGCGTTTACCTTAAACCTAGAAAACTGCAATTTTATTTTCTCTACAGTTGGTGTTTTTCCTACACAACGGTGATTTTTTAAACGCCTTTGAAAACATTGGAGCTTCCAAGTTGAGAATGGCAACCTCCACCAGCCTGGCGCCCGTCCTGAAACACTGCAAATCTCGTGATTCAGCCACGAGAACAATTGATTTCGTCGAGAGTCTGGGTAGCATTGACTCTAAGGATGCTGTGTCAATGCCTGCGATATTTCCTGCACTACTCAGTTGCTGTCTTGTAAAGGCCTTAACGTTAACGATAACATTTTTCTTTCACAATATTTCACAATTTTCACATTTTGGGAAGGATTTCGTATCGCCTACGCTGAGAACAGTTCGCCCAGCTCTGCTAATGGCATGCCAAACTCTAACGCCAATAGGATTCTAGTATAACCGCAAAACTGTGCGAATTATAACTTGGAATTTTGCGAAGGATTTTGTTGCTAATAAGCATATATTTTGTATATTCATATTTTTCTTTACCATTTTACTCCACGCATATCTTCTTAACTTTTATTTAAATCTTGGTGAAAAATTTTGATTTCGCACATTCAGTTTCACAGTAAGACATGACACATTTTAATGAAGCGTATAGTTTTTAAAACGTGCCTTTACTTGACGTGATTACCAATATATTTTGAAAACTTATAATACTTTGACGAAAGAACTGAACACTAAGAAAATACGGGTCTCTTTTAATATTGCAAGACTCATGGGACGAGGTGCTGAAACCTATTTGTCTTCTTGCAATTGGTACGATCTATTCATAATCCTGGAATTACATCTGATTATATTCAGCATGTTCTAGCATTTATAGCCAGCTTCTATATTACTCCCTCTTCTTTAACCATGCGCGCTATTAGGTAACAGTCGAGAAAAATTTTCATCTCGTAGTGGCGAAGAATGGATACAACACCTTCCGCTTCTACAGAAGCTTGATTGTACGTCCCTTAATACAGCGATTATGTAGCAAGAATGAGACTGTGAAGCCAACGTTATGCGGTTTTTGCTCAAGGATGCTTCTAAGAAGGGGGTTCTGTAGGAGTGCGGATGACTGGATTGAGATATGTGAACGAAAGTTTAATCTATGATCTACGGAATGTCCATGTACTTTTCATATTACGTTAGAAAATTATGTAATCTTAGATACCCAGTTATCTACAGTGCCCATGCTGGCATTAGTGTATTGAGGCGCTAAAGCGATACATCAAACCTCAGATGACATTAGCAGGGCCAGCTGCAGAGGAATGACTGAAGTATTCAATGTCTGCAATTGCCTGTTTCGAGTATTGGCAGGTGTAAATCGAACAATGACATGGAAATATGGGCAGCTGGCTGCAAAAAAAGTAAAAGCAAAGAAGCCCAAAACTGTTGGGCCTCAGCACATTTCCGGCAGGGAACAGCCTGTGTTACACAACTAACCGAGTTTGTTGATGAGGTCTGCGAAGCTTTGGATCGTTGTAGCATCATTGACTGCATATTCTTTGATTAAAAAAAAGGCTTTTGACGTAGTAGAATATGGTCTATTAGTCCACAAGTTGTGTTGTTTAAATGTGATTGAGAAGGTTCTTGAATGTATTAGAAAACATTTAAGTTTAAGGTGTCAGTACGTCAAAATAAACGGTGCCAAATCAAATGTAACTTCCGTCATGTAACTTCCGTCCCACAAGGGTCAGTTTTGGGACCGCTGCTTTTTCTTGAGTTCATTAACGATATATAAGAGAATATTACTTCCTACATGGGACTCTTCGCTGATGACTCTGTAGTCTACAGAGAAGTGAAAAATTCCCACGATTCACTTGCTTTGCAGAAAGACCTGCAAATACACTGCACCGGTGGTGCGAACACTGGCACATGAAATTAAACTTTCAAAAAATAGTGAACATGCGTTTCTCGAGGAAAAAGAATGCCCCTAATTACGTCTTTAACATAAATGGCCACTTATTGGAAACTGTTCTCGAATAAAGAATATAGTTGTGCACATCTCTTCAAAACAATGGTGGCATCGACATGTTGATTAAGTTGCTGCAAAGCTTGAAAATTTTGGGTTTTTTGCGCCGTAACACGAGAATTATAGTAAATACATTAGTGTAACTGGCATAAAACAGGAATTAGAATTGGAGCCCCTTGAAGTAAGGAGGAGACAGCTATGGCTTAAATTTTGTCTTAATGTCACGAAGTGGTGACTGCACTCCGGAGAGCAAAAAGGCTGCGAAAATGGTGTCTTAAAAACTCTTTATTTGAGCTGACTTGCGCCCACAATGGACTGAATCACTCGGCGGCGGCGTAGCAACAAGCGTGCTCGGTGGTCGTCGAACAGATTGCCTGCCGCAGTCGACCGTGCTCAACTTAAAGCTGATAGCGAGCTTTCGAGATAAAGCGTGCAAAGTTACTAGAACATTCAGGAAAAAAAACAGAATCAGATCGGCTTGGCTGCGATCAATCGAGTTAAGTCTAGTCGCGTCTTCAGTCGCAAACAAAGCGATAAAGTGACGTGGCGACATATTTGAAAAAGGAAGAAACACTGCAAAGATTCGTGGCCTTACTCAACTCTCAATGAAGCACCCGAAGCATTGAAACAAATAATGCGACTAGCAACAGATAAGACGGATCGTGCGAAAATAAACAGAGTGTGGTAATGCAGCGTCCTTCAGCGCGCTCAACAGGGCTTCAGACCTTGTAAGGTCCGAAACAGCGGCGCAAGAACTTTCACCCAATGCACGGCGGCGAATGGGCGTCCACACTCAGACTTGGTCACCTGATTTGTATTCCGCGTTGCGTCTTCGTAGGCTGTGGCGTCTGGCGTCGGTCCGCTGCTGGTATTTGATCCGTAATCGGGCAAGCCTTCGAGCTGCTCCTGCGCGTTGAAGGTAGGCGGCAACATTCACGTTCTCTTCTGTAACGTTGGGCAGCATGGCGTCTAGCGTTGTCGTGGCCTCCCTGCCATGGAGGAGCTTAAAAGGCGTCATCTGGGTGGTCTCCTGCACTGCGGTGTTGTAGGCGAAGACTACGTAAGGCAGGATGGCGTCCCAAGTCTTGTGTTCAGCATCGATATACATGGCGAGCATATCGGCAATAGTCTTGTTCAGGCGCTCGGTCAGCCCGTTGGTCTGCGGATGGTATGCAGTGATCCTTCGGTGGCTGGTTTGGCTGTAACGCAGGATGGCGTGCGTTAGTTTCGCCGTGAATGCTGTTCCTTTGTCCGTGATGAGCACATCGGGGGCACAATGTCGCAGAAAAATGCAATCCACGAAACATTTGGCGACTTCTGCTGCTTTTCCGTTCGGTAGGGCTTTGGCCTCGGCGTAGTGGGACAGGTAGTCGGTCGCTGTGATCATCCATTTATTTACAGACGTTGACTTTGCGAAAGGACCAAGAACGTCCATGCCGATCTCCTGAAAGGGCCTTGAAGTGGGTTCAGAAATTCTGCTGGTCGGGTGGGGGGAGTCTTTCGTCGCGTACAATCTCGGCAGGTTTTCACATAATGTGCGACATCGGCAGACAGTCGGGGCCAGTAATACTTGTCTTGAATGCGGCGGAGGGTGCGAGTAAACCGAGATGTCCAGCTGTTGGCTCGTCGTGTGAAACCTGTAGAATTTCTTCGCGGAGACAAGCAGGTACAACAAGGAGATAGGCTATTTTGTTTAATGCGAAGTTCTTCTTCATGAGGACATCTTTCTGTACACAGAAGAAAGAAAGTCCTCGCTTGAATGAGGCAGGGGGTGAAGAAACCTTGCCTTCCGAGTACTCGATGAGGCGTGCGAGCGGGGTGCGAGCGTTGCTGCTGAGCGAAAGAGCTGGGGCTGATGGGTCCCAGGAAGGCGTCCTCAGCGTCGTCCGGCAGCAGTGTATCTACAAGGGCTCGTGAGAGGCAATCGGCGTCAGAGTGCTTGCGTCCGGACTTGGAAACGACGGTGGCGTCGAACTCCTGGTGGCGCAGACTCCATTGAGCGAGGCGGCCAGAGGGGTCCTTCAAATTCGCAACCCAACACAGCGCGTGGTGACCGCTGACTACCTTGAACGGTCGTCCGTACAGGTAGGGGCGAAATTTAGGCGTAGCTCAGATGATGGCAAGGCACTCCTTCTCAGTCATCGAATAGTTAGCCGGGCCTTGTAAAGGGAACGGCTAGCGTATGCGATGACTTTCTCCAGCCCGTCGCTTGTTTGAACGAAGACGGAGCCTAGGTCCACGCTACTTGCGCCGGTAAGAAATTGAGTATCGGCGGTTTCATCAAAATGCGCGAGGATGGGTGGGGACAGTAAACGACGCTGAAGTTCTCTGAAGGCTTCTGCTTGCGGGGCTTTTGCGCCGCTATTTCGGCCCTTACAAGGTTCTTCGTCGGATAGGTGAACTGGATTTCGAAGTAATTCCTGACGCAATGACTGCATCCCAGCGACGCCGCGTACGACCAGAAGATCTTCATGTCGTCCGTCTGAAGCCATATTATGTGCGCTAAAGGACGCTGCATTTCTACACTCAGTGTTTATTTTGGCATGATCCATTGTATTGGTTGCTAGTCGCATTATTTGTTTTACTGCATCGGTTTGATGCTTCTTTCAGAGGGGAGTAATGCCGCGAATATTTGCAGTATATGTCCGTCTTTCAAATCTGCCGCCACACCACTTTATCGCTTTGTTTGCGACGCAAGACGCGACTAGATTTATCTGGATTGATCGCAGCCAGGCAGAGCTGATTCTAGGTTGTTCCGGAATGTTCTAGTAACTTTGCACACTTTATCTCGAAGGTTCGCTATCAGCTTTAAATTGAGCACGACTGACAGCGGCGGGCATTCTTTTCTACGACCGCCGAGCACGCTTGTGGCTACGCCGCCGCCGAATGATTCAGTCCATTGTGGACGCAAGTTAGCCCAAATAAAGAGTTTTGTTTAGACACCATTTTCGCCGCGTTTCTGCTATCCGGAGTGCAGTCACCACTTCGTGAAATCTGACGGAGGTGAGGGGTTGCCGTCCATGTTCCGTACGCCCCATTCAAGTCTTGACGCCAGCCCTCAGCGCTTCACACCCGAGGACGAGCCAGCAGCTCAGCGAGCCAACCGACTTCTCCAGGGAGAGCAGCCTGAGTTCAGGACCGTGCCCGACCGCACCAGACAGCGAAAGGACGCCGCAACGAGCCCCACTACTTCGCCAAAGATGTCTACCCCGATCATACTGCAGCAGCAGCGGGTGCCACCAGATTTCAATAGATCCCAAGGCAAAGACCCCGAATAATGGTTGGACCAATATGAACTCGTGGCATCATTGAACAATTAGGGTGATGCGGCGAAACTGCTGCACGTCTTTTTCGTACTGGAGGGCTCAGCACGCACGTGATATGAAAACCATAAGTCTTCCCTAACGACATGGGAACTATTCACGAAGGAACTCTTGAAGGTATTCACCGGTGTCGTGAGGAAAGAAAGAGCTGAACCACTCTTAGAGTCCAGGATCCAACTTCCCAATGAGCCCGTCCGCGGTTATGTGGAAGAAAGGAAGCGCCTCTTTCGCCTCGCTGACCCCGGGATGACCGGGGAAAAGAAAGTTGTTTTTAATCCACGGCGTAAAGGAACAAACACTGCAAAGATTCGCGCCAATAATATCTACTACAACAGGATTGCTATTCCTAGAGAATAGCAATTTTTCATCTACACTACAGATCCGAGCAGGTTGATCATAAAGGCAAAGTGCGCAAATTCTGATCATGAACCGATTTTTTCAAAATATTTTTCCTCACACTGTTCGAGAATGGAATGCTTTATTTTCTTTTCTTTTTAATATTTCTGACAATGAAGGGTTTGCATTGTCATTGTGACTGCCCTTGTAATAATTTTTTTCCTTTGTAAGCCCCCCCCCCCCCCCGGCCCCCTCTCTCCCACTGTATACCACTGTGGCGCTTCGAGTAAATAAATAAATAAATAAAAAATAAACAGCAAATGTGTGAAATTTTCCTAAGTGCGTAGGAGGCACCAGCGAGAATCCGCACTCACAACGCGTTCCATTCAAATGCAGTCATGACAAAACACTGCAGCTGATTACGTATATCGTGAAAGTATATTGCCAGAATTTCAGAGAAGCACTGGAGCCAACGTAGGGGTTAGTTCCTTTATTTATCAGTATCGCTTTCCCTCATTTAACGACTTGTGCTACAGAAACAAAGTTGGCATAAAATAGAGATAAGTGGAATGATTTATTTTCCTGGCTGCAGAAGCCTATCAAGATATTTAGGAACATCTTGAGATCTTCTCGCAACGTCATAAGCACCTGTTGCAAGGAGAGAGAGCGTACCTCTGTTGCTTTCTAATCCTTCTGTGTTACACTGAGTTGGATGGTTCCATATTCTGCAAATGCACTTATCCGGAGCACCCGGGTTCGAACCCGACCGCGGCGGCCGCATTTCGATGGAGGCGAAACGGAAAGGCGCCCGAGTGCTGTGCCATGTCAGTGCATGGTGAAGATCCCCAGCAGGTCGAAATTATTCCTAAGACCTCAACTACAGCACCTCTTTCTTCCTTTCTTCTTTCATTCTCTCCTTTATCTCTTTCCTTACGACGCGGTTCAGTTGTTCACCAAGATATGTGACACAGTTACTGCGTCATTTCCTTTCCTGAAAACAAATTTTGAGTTTTTTTCCTAATGATGGGA
This sequence comes from Amblyomma americanum, assembly GCF_052857255.1. Lineage (NCBI taxonomy): Eukaryota > Metazoa > Arthropoda > Arachnida > Ixodida > Ixodidae > Amblyomma > Amblyomma americanum. The sequence continues at coordinate 146,866,752 of NC_135502.1, read as the reverse complement.
GGCACATTTGATCAAGAAGGGCCAGACTAAAAATTCGTCTGAAAAATTATGCGCGACAAGGCTTCAGCGACAGGTTGTCTACATGAGCATTCTAAGTCATCTCCAGTCATGAAGCAACTCCAACTTATTTTCATTCTTTGAAATCTATAAGCATAATTCATTCATGGTGTTAAATTTAATATTGCGTTATTTTCTTTTCAAATTCCTGATCTCACATTTCAACATATTGAGAGCCCTCACGCATGAGTTCACCTACCCCCCCCCCCCCCCCGCCCACCCCGCAAATAGAAGAATAAGGTTCAGGCCATTTTTGAAATTGATAGTGGTCAGTTGCGCACTTGATCTGGCGGTAAGTACTACTGTCTTAAGCGTAGAGAGAGAGAGAATGAAAAGGAAACGCAGGGAGGTTAACCAGATGTGAGTCTCCGGTTTGCTACCCTACACTGGGGATGGGGGATAGGGGTTAGAAAGATGACAGAGAGGAAAATGCAAAAGAAAGGAACGTGCACACATGGAGACACACACACGCAAGGCGTTCCAGTTAAAGTCTTTCACACAGGCCGGTAGATTGTAAGAAGCGCAAAAGCGCTTGCACGGCCTTCTTCTGCGACGGTAGGTCCTTTCGACGTTGTAGAATTCTTTTTTCGGATAGCGGTTGGTCGTCGTCCAGTTGGTCAAATTCGTGGCTAAGGCATGCCCTCTGTGGACTGTACTGCGGGCAGGAGCACAATATATTGCCAATTGATTCTTCATGGCCGCAGTGGTCACAGGTTGGGGTGTCAGCCATCCCTATGCGGAAGGAATAGGCTTTAGTAAAGGCAACACCCAACCAAAGTCGATATAAAAGCGTGGCGTCTCTACGGCGAAGCTGTGATGGCGCTCGAAGACTTAATGTTGGATCAAGTGAGTACAGTCGCGTATTTCTTAAATGTGGCTCATTCCATTGCGACTCGGTGCACTGCCGAGCAAGTAGGCGGAGCTTCCGTGCCGCGTCAGTTCTAGAAAGAGGAATTGGGACGTGGCGCTCCTCAGTATGGGCTGAGCGGGCAGTGTGATCCGCCCGTTCATTGCCGATAATCCCGCAGTGACTTGGAACCCACCGGAACGTTATTTCATGGCCGGCATCACTTATATGGTGTAACGTCGCTGTAATATGGAAGATTAGTTTTTCGTGCGGTCCGCGTCGTAGAGGTGACAGTAGAGACTGCAGTGCCGCCTTCGAATCGCAGAATATTGTCCATTAGTGTGGCGGTTCATCACCAATGTGATGAAGGGCAGGTAAGAGCGCTGCGAGCTCTGCTGCCGTCGATGTTGTCGCGTGGGTCGTCTTAAATTTGACTGTTGTAGCTTTCGCTGGAATGACGATTGCCGCCGCGGAGCTGCTTGGAAGGACAGATCCATCAGTGTAAATATGCGTTGAGTCACGGTAGTTCTCGTACAAATGTAGTAGCGTGAGCTGTCTAAGGGCTGGTGATGACAGATCAGCTTTTTTCGAGACACCAGGTATTGCGAGGTTGATTTTTGGCTGAGTGAGGCACCATGGATGGATCGAAGGTCTCGCAGCCGGAGTGAAACAAGCTGGCAATGATTCATCATATGCAGTTATCGTTTGGCTGAAAGATGTGTGTGGCCTGTCCGCTGGTAGAGAGGCTAAATGGTGACGAGGATTCCTGGCTAGATGCCTTATATGGGTCCTGAGTACTTCAATTTCAATGTGGGTCTTGACAAGGTGGTCTCTAGCGATTGCTATCGTAGCCACTGTTGAAGCACTCTAAGGCAGGCCTAGACAGATCCGGAGCACTTGACCCTGGAGACTTTGTATTGTGCGTAGATTAGTTTTGCCTGCGTTGTTTCATGCTGGCAAGCTGTATCGCAGAAATCCTAGAAAAAGCACCCTGTACAGTTGTAACATGGCACTAGGCGACATTCCCCAGGTCTTGCCAGCGAAAAACTTGTACAGGTGGCGGATGCCTGTCAACCGTTTTTTCACGTATGATATGTGTGGGCTCCATAACAAGTCCCTGTCGATTATGACACCTAGAAACTTGTACGATCGGACCCGTCGTATTATTTGGCCATTTATCATTACACTGTAGTTAGCCATGGGTTTGCGCGTAAATGGCACTAGTGCGCATTTCTCGGAGGAAATTTCCAGGCCTCGATTACGGAGGTAGATAAGTTTGTGTGGCGGCTCTCTGAATTCTTGCTCGCAACTGTAGGCGTGTTACTGCAGATGTCCATATGCAGATGTCATCCGCGTACATTGATAGCCTGACTGTGGTTGGCACGTGCTCAAGAAGAACAATTAGTGTTAGATTAAATAACACGGGGCTAAGTACACCGCCCTGGGGACGCGGCGGTAGCTATAGTGAAGAGAAGTGTGGCCTTCCTCGGTGCTTACAAAGATAGATCGCATGGATAGATAGCTCCGTATCCATTGAAACATCCGACCAGCCACTCCTACCTCTGCGAGAGCAGAGAGGATGGCTTCATGCGTAATGTTGTCATACGCCCCTTTAACGTCGAGGAATAAGGATGCGCAGAGACGCTTACGGCATTTCTCATGTTGAATGTAGGTCACCAGGTCCAATTTCATTCGGCCTGCGACATGGTGAATAAGACCACATGCATAATAATGTGACCTTAAAGCAAGATGATATATATGATGTGCAGTCCATACAGTGTGCTAACTCTTTGTGTTGTTTATCTTTCTAGGGGCACAGATAAATTACCCGACTGGACTTGCCTACTCGATGAGAGCGTCACGTGTACATTCGAAAAAACAGCAGGTGAGTCGGCATACTCGTCTACCGAGTGTGTTTCGGACAGTCAGTAATACAGTTGAACCTCGCTTTAAGAAAGGTGGGGAGCACCCGCAATCTTCTCGTCTTACCTTTTGCTTCCTTACAGCCGTAGGCGACCTTGTCTGGAACTGTCGCATGAAATTGATATATGTGGCACCTTGTAGACCGAGGGCCAATTATTTAGCGTTCTGTTTGGTGGATATATGTTTTAAGGAAGCCTTGACCACACGCACCGAGCGGCCCTAACGCGACCCAATATAGGCAAAGCAACCGGATATTTCAGCGTTTTCAATGCGCTCCATTTTCTTTTTATTCCAGAGGACAGGATGGAACCTGTGCAGAATGTTAAGCACCACTTTCTACCCGGTGAACCAATAAGGGCTGGTGTGATAGAGGGCACGCGGCGACAAGTTTGGCAGGAGAGGCCTTTTAAACTCGCTTCCCCGTAAGACGAATGAGAGCGCTTGTCAGAGCACTTCAACAGTACACACCACTGTCTTCTGCAAGGTGAACGGAAGGCTAATAGGGAAACTATTTGGAAAGTATTCTTAAATATATTATTGGTTTGGCATCTCAACTTGTGTCTAGTTCGATTCACTCCACTGCCGACGAGATTACTTACTAATATAAATCATAATTTTTTGTTTTATTAAATGGCAAAAAGGCCGATCTATACAAATAGCGACATGACAAAAGGCATTTAGCTGTACTGGTAGAGCGTCAAGGACCCATTTTCCAAGCATTTTCCAGGAAGTTTCGCAAAAACCCGAGCACTACGCAAGGAAAGAGCTAGTGCCTGTTATATTATAAACCAGTGGGTACCAGGCAGCTTAGGCGATCGCGCAATGTTAGTTATGGCCGTTGAGTTGCAGAGATTACTAGAAAACGAGCCCAGAGGTACGACAAAATCTTTCGCTTTCCAATATTTCTTCGCACCTGATACAACTTCGATTATGGCCGCCTACATTTCAGAGGGAGTTGCCTTGCGCTGTCGTTTTCCGTCGCAGTCGCTGATCTTGACCTTGCGAAACGAGCAGAATGTTGATGCCGTAAGGGAGACCAAACACAATGCCAACAGCACACTAACTGCACATGGCACCTGAGAAGCACAGCGCTCTCAAAGTGGACCACGTGCAACGAGGAGGCTGGAGAAACAATAGGGCGCAATGAAACTGACAACCCTTGTGGCACAGCGTAGAGCTTACGACCGCAAGTACCGATGTGCGCGGCATCGTTAACCCTTTGATACGCTATTTTTGTCTCCATCAAAATCAAACATTCCCCCCTAAGTATTATAGTAACCGCTTAGAAAGACGTTTTGTTACAGCAAAGAATATTAGTGGTTGATTTCTTGCAGGGGGGTGAAAAACGTGGTACGAATAGATGATAAAATAGAAACATCGAAAAGGCGCGATTTATGAAGTAAACACCGTAAGGATAATAACAATTTATGTTGTGAAGCTGCCCATTTTGCTTGAAATTTCGGATGAAATTTATGTTGCTACCGATAACAAAATATGTATCCACAAAAATGGCGGACGACGGGCTACCAGCGCACTGTTTCGCGAAATATTGTTTACTTCGTTTGCTATGCGAGATAAAAAACCCAGCTTATGTGTGAGATGAACAATACAAAATTCGCATGAAACAAAAAAATATCTGGTAGATGTAATCTGTCTCAAGATAAGCGGACTGCTCGCACTGTAGACTGATGCGGGAATAGTGTGTCAAATGGTTAAGCAGGCCGTGTAGCGGAGTGTGGGCTATAATGTGTACGCTAGCGTCCAAATTTTTCAGTGCTGAAGTCGATGCCGAAGAATAATCCGGAAGACGTACCATGCGGGCCCCGCAAGAAGCCACAAAAGGTTTCTTGCGTTTTCGGCCGTGCTTGACAATGCTGGCCAAACGTGGTAATGTGTTTCGAGCGTCGATAGGCACAAAAGTATAAACAAACGATGTATTAAGCGCGAAAGATTTAGTTGTTTCGTTTGCTGTTCGTTATATCATTTCCACTAAAATATTTCCTCGTGTTAACGCGGCATAAATTACACGTACTTCCATAGGATCTTCTAAGAATTAATGTTTTGCGCTACCGCGTATAAAGCTCGTTCGGTCAGAAACCTCTCAGCGTAGTCGGCACCGGGTGTCGGGAATAATCGGGCCCTGCGTAAGAACAATCGTATCATGGTAATTTCTGGTTCTAGTAAGCGATGATTTATTGGTGTCTGATAGGCAATAAACAATTAATAAAATCATTGTAGTTAGTTGACTAATTGATATATAACGGAATAAAAGAAATGAAAGAAATTGGAAATATGTGGTTTTAAGGAGGCAAAATGCTTAGAGTGAAAATACAGTGCTTCATGATGCTAGGTAAGAAAATTTAGGGTGTGTAATTGGTGAAATAATTATTTTAAACATTTAAAAATGAGAAATGCGCTCAAAGGTGTCAAACTGCTTAGAATGGAAAGCCTAACCCACTACGCTCTAGTCTCTATATGAGTAGCAATGTTCTACGCAAAAAACTTGAAGGAGATTGCGAGATGTATGTATTGTACTACAAAACGAAGTTGAAGGTCTCAGCGAGATGTATGTATTGTACTACAAAACGAAGTTGAAGGTCTCAAATGTTTCGTGCAATTATACATTATTACATGCTTCGCAGCAAACCTGAGAATACACGAGATACCTCAGCAAATCTATCGTTAGGATGACACTAACTGTCGATGCTTTCATTCTACGTGTTGTTGATTAAATCTTGATATTAGTTTTCTATTCAGCTTTTATGAAGAGGAGTGTGAATAAATATTTTTACTTGTTTTGCTAAATAAATTCTAATTCTTTTTAGCGATTTTTAAAGTAATGGCGGCTAGCAGGTCGGAGCAAGACTGCCTAAATTTTTAGGTGTCATTGCTGACGCATGTCTCAATTGGTTTCATACGTTCGTAGGTTTATGTGAAAGTATTTTCACTTGCCAGAACAAGACACCCTTAATTAAACGGCTATTTGAAAGTGAGGGGGTATCTTGTCGTTTCCCCATTTGTATTTCGGTTAGCTGCGTTGGTCTTCTGCTGAGTGCGTAGTTATCTGTGATATTGTGACTCTTCCCTTACCCGCAGAGCCGCAGTCTTCGGTGAAGAATGACGCCTCACAGGACAAAGAAAAAATTGTTACTTTCCGAACGTCTACTTCAGTGCCTTCATCACGTCGGTTCTGCTGGCCAGAGGATCTTGTTCACTCACAAACCGCATCACTGCAGCTGGTGCCCGGGTTTACCACCTTGAGTGCGAGAACATTCCGTGTGGTTGATAGCCCAACAGCTGGCTTGCCTACCACGTGCAACTGGCGCTAGACATCGTGCGTGCGTTGGCTCTCCGTACGCCGGACTGTACTAGCATTTTGGCAACCTGCAGCGCTTCGCCTAATCGATGCGGCTCTGGAATGGCAGGCCACCCGCCAGGATTATTTACAAGGTAGGGAAATCGCGTGAAAACGGTGCAGTTAATGTCCTGAAAGGCAGTAAGCGATAAGCCCGCTTCCTTCCTTGTCCTCTGCCGTACTCACTTCCCGACTGCTGATACACCTTACTGCTTTGCCGTTAGTGCCGGGCGGATGGGTTTAGCCACGAAGCAATCAATGGTGAGAAGAGAGAGAGTGGGCTGTTCGGCACATATTCCTAGGATAAACAGCAGAGATGAGCCACAGCGTAGTAAACAGAGCCTCCTCACTTGCGTGAGCCAAAGGGTCGACGAGAACACTCCACTTTGCACAGACGATAATACAGGTGCTTGCGGTGCCGCCCAGTGCAATGCTTTAGAGGGTAAGCTTCTAACTCCCGCAGAAAAGTTCAGTAACTTCCGAAAGTTGAAGGCATGAATGGGCATTAATGAAATTTTGGCGCGTACTTCCGGTAATTTGTTCTTACCGCGCATCCGAAGCGTGAGAAACAGACTAACACAAGTGTATGCAATCTGCAATGGGAGGCGCTTTCAAGTCATTAAGAGCAAGACATCCTGATGACGACAGTACACTTGTATCCTGCCAGTCATAAGGGAGCTGCCGGGTTAATAAATGGTCGAATTAAATGAAGGACAGAAAAGCGTGATACGGACAGAAGTATCATAAGGGCGATTTATAGAGGAAACACTGCATGGAATCTGGCCTGACAAAGAATCTCGAATGAATGGCGGTCTACGGAAATGAATGGCAAAGGTAGCTCTTACCAAAACGCGGATACTGCAGATAACACACAGCCTGCTAAGCGGCAGAAAGAATTCAAAGCGCTACAGACGGGACAAGGTGAAAAAGGAGACACAACACACCAGCGCTGGTGTGTTGTGTCTCCTTTTTCACCTTGTCCCGTCTGTAGCGCTTTGAATTCTTTCTGTCATGAACCAACTGGCCCGGCTGACTCCCCTCTTGGCTGCTAAGCGAGTAGAGGGACTTCAAGAGGAAAAAAAAAGAACCGCAGGCAACCTAAATTAATGTGGTTATAAGATTATTGAAAGTTTTAAAGGGTAGGAGGTGGCTACGGATAACGCACACCAGGGGTAACTAGAGAACATTGGCAGGTCCCAATGGGAAACAGTGTGATGATGATGTGGGTTCATATATTTGAAAACCTAAAAGCTTGTTTGTGAATTAGGGTTCCTGTTCCCCCCAGGCATACTCTCTACTGTCTTTCTATGATTTGGCCACAGTTTGAGCAGCACAATATACAACCAGTCATATTTGCATGTATACGTGATTGCATGTGTGTGAATATACAAGGAAGGGATATTAGGAAATGTTCTTTGTAAAAACTGGAAATAAATTATTTCCGTCTTTGTATGTCATAAGCATGTTTTACAGCACCAGGCATCATTATGCGGGAGCATGCGCTTCACCTGTGGTTTTTATTATCTTTTGAACCACAGCCCCATCCTTTCTCCAGCTCTCCACAGGCTGTTTAAGGCAGCTGTGCGCAACCTTCCGCCCTCCACTGCAACCGGGCGCCCAGTGCGTCACGTGCCAGTCGGTGAAGCACGGATGGTTGACTGTATGTGCAGATGACCAGTGGTGTCCAAAAGCAACCTTGCAGCCTGCAGGCATTTCCGTGGACTGGTTAATGCTGGATGCACACTCGCCGGCGTTACACCGCGTCAGGACAAAGGACCTTATCGTCAGCTTTACTATACAGCTCTTGAACTGTGTAGTTCGCGTGTCCTGTGGTTCATCTGTCAACTGCACGATGTAATTGTTTAGCTCGTAGTGATCATTTAACGTCAGCGCATGTGGTCCTTGTTTCGACGAGTGCGTGTGGTCCCTGGTGCGTGGAATACTTTCGTGCAGTGATTCTCGGCGTGCTTGATGTGTTTAAAGGGTACACCGCTTCGTTAATTTACAGTCTGGATCCTCTTCCAGTCACTTCACTTCAAATCATCGCGTTCGATATCCCTAGCAAGTTACCCCATGTCATGTTGTGTAGAATAAGTGTCTTGCTGTCGTTACAAAATATATAGGCACGAATGGCAGCTGTGCACGACGTGTTGTTTGCGCATCCCCCTCATAAGGGAAGACTACTGTACACCATGCATCCCACAGTCGCGTCGCGTTCTCGTCGGAAGGGCTGTTTGTACGGCTTTGCAAACGAAGTGCTCCTGAAAGCTGCCTGGAAGCCAGTGCGTACGGTCAAGAGTTCGGTAAATTCCAGCACTAGTATCAAGAGCCTGTCTAGCCTCTTGTACGTTCTATGTTACTCACACAGAACCGCCCCGTGGATCCCATCGATTAGTTAACATTAGCTTTTAGTAGTTTTCTACTCTGTGATAATGTCTGAGCAGCGTCAATGTTGCTTAAAAAGAATTTATTGTTAAATAAAAAATTGATAACTGATATAACAATACAGAAAAAATGTGGGTGCCAACAATTTGATCTCCAGGATACTTTGTCTTCTTTTTGTGCTGAGATGCTCACCGACTCATCATTTGACTTGCTTTCTACTCTGTTAACCGCAGTACCGGATTAACTTCTCCTTCTGCCGGTGTGTATTCGGCGCTGGAAATACCAACCATCAGGAGTCTGCGTGGATCTCGCTCAAGAAACTTGCGGGAGCGAAATGCGCGGCACAAAAAAGGCCACAAAGATACACTTAACAGCAATGACTATCAAATAGCTTCATTGACCTCAGCGATATTTTGAAAAATTCTTGCGTGCCATATTAACAAGTACAGAAAAAGTAAAACTGTGCCATTAATCAGTGACCACATGAATGTTTTACCGGCTGAACAGTCCGAAAGACGAGAAGCAAATTGCATTAAAAGCAACAAACACCACTGATAGCGATAGCTTTTCATGTACTCCGGAAACCTTTAAAATTACGCAGATAAGAGAAAAAGCGCAACTTGACTAGAAAGAAAATTTTGAAATAATGCAAGTCACAGCGTAATAAGGCGGAAAATGATACGGCTACAAGCTACAAAGAACTCTGGAGAACTCTGGAGAAAGATTGCAGTAGGTATGCCTTTAACAGCGCCACGACTGGACAATTTCTGTGTTCCCAACACGTGCTACGCATGGCGAGATTTTTATTTTTCTCTGTTTATTTGAGCAGTAAGCCGTTTTATTTCACTTTAATTTTATGTAGTGAAATAACAGATACAACTGAAATTTATTAAAACGTATGAAAGGAACATGAATTGAGAACTAATTAAAAAGAGCAATAAAAAAATTAAAATGCGCAAATAGAGCCGTTAAAAAGGTTCGGATCCTGCGGTTTCATCTATGCTCGCAGGCTACCACGTAAGCCATCGCACTCGCGAAATAGAATGAGAAAAATAAGATATGGAGAAGGCGCTATGGCGTCTACTCTTAAAGCGAAACTTATCGGCCTAATTTTAGTTTGGGCGTGTTGTAGATAGCCTCTAAGCGCATGTCATTCAGCAGTGAATGAAAAAATGAACTGTCCCTCTGAAATTTTGACATATCCTCAATGATTTGATCTGCACAGCAACTCTTTTGGGACTTTCAAATAAGAGTTTCTGACTCTCCACTACCAATGCAAAACCTGCTCTGAACGGGGCTCGCTGACATCATTTATTCAATCAAAGAAACTGTAATATATATTCTGAGATTAACAGACCGAATGAAATGGAATAAAATTCAAGTTATCAACTCTATTTCAACACTATTATTCAAGAACATGGCATGTGCTTTTACATATCAACTTGATGGGAGACATCATATGCTGCAACTCGTTTTTTTTGGTCCAGCTCATTGCAGGGTCACTTTACATCGACTTCCGTGTCCTCCACAGGGTGCCCTTTGAGAGGACGGGCTGCATCAGTAGCGGGCAGCGCACTGTTGCGTCTCATACCTATTACGTATGTGCTGCTTGCGTTCCGCGCAGTTCGTGGTTGCGGTAGATTATGGACGTCTTCCACAGTAAAGTTGTCCGCCACATGCTGCAGGAACTCCCTGCGCTTCATGTCGAGCTTCTTCCCGTGCGGCGAGATGGTGTCGGCGTTTTTACCTACGAAGAAACCGGAGGCCAGGACAAACGCGGCCAGAAGCAAGGCGACGACAGCAAGAAGGCGCAGGCTGCGACCTGAACAAGCGAACACTGGGCCGTTGTGGGACATATTGTTGCCGTAGTTCTGACGTGTTGTTGACTGGGAAGTTTTCGATGTCTTAAGTTTCGACAGCAAGCGTCTAAGCAAATTCGCGTCATATCCCGAGACACTGCCGCTCCGGACAGGTATCGAATCGACGTTGAGAAGAATGCGAGAGAGCCTGCCCACGCTGTGGCGAGGACGCTGTTTGTGCCGTTTGAAAGGCGAGTTAGTGCCACTAACCTCTCTTTCACGGAGGTTCGCCGAGGAAAGAACCTGTGAATGATGTATGAAGTGTTTTTTTTTTTCTAGGCACGGCACCATTTGATGTCTTCCCTCAAAGACGCTGTCGGTTAACACTTCTCTACCACGCTGAGGCCGCTCCAGTGCGATGGCACTCATCTTCGCTGTACGGGACTCGTTGCGATGTTACTGTCTGACGCTCAATGGAGCAAAGGGTGGTCTTGTGGTTGCAGCTGCACAGAGCTGAGACGTGCAGTTGTGCGTCCAGAAAGCGTGTTGTCCCTCGAAGCGTGTTCCCGAGCGGCATCTTTCGACTGTGTACACTGCAGATGCCTTCGATTGATATGCTGGTGTCGCCAGCAGATCTCCTCTGGCGAAGAAGTTCTTACTCCTGGATGTCCTTGCTACAGATGAACAAACGTCTGGGAACGTGCTACGACGTTGGGTGACAGCGCTTCGCGCTGATCTTGCGGTCTTATCGCTCACTGCAACTGCTTGTGGGGCGTTAGCCACCGTCAGAAGCAGCGATCTTAGGTTGACATGGCAGAGCAATAGTATTATGTCTGTTTTTCCTCTTCATCTGGCACGGCTGTCCCGCACGCGTCTACATTGCATAATGCGAATGATCGTGAAAATGGAAATTTTCTTAATATTCGAAGTCGGTTATATATTCCACACAGGAAAGCGAAATTGAAAAACGATAAAAAGAATAAAAGAAATGAAAAGCTATCATAGACAAGAGAGCGGTGGAACACGGACTGAAGGGAAGAAAGTTGATAGAACAAGAGCTCAGTTAAATTGAGTTTCATTCTGTGACAAAACGTTTTATTATAATAGGTGTTTTATTAAACAAAAAATATGGGCACTCACGTTTGGAGCCTAATAAAATGCGTAGGTATAGCCCGAGTGCCAAAAAGTCTGGAGCGTTTTCCCAGCATTTAAAGGGGACATCATAAATAGTAAAAATAGAAAAAAGGCGGGGATTCGATTATACGTTCTCTGCAATGAAATTGAAATCTAGGCAAGGAAGCGTCACGTCGCTCAATGCTGGTTATCTTCGAAAATTTAAACCTGTGCTATTGCGCACCGTAAAAGCTCATAACGGACATTGCTGAATGAAGAAGCCGAGAAAGAAATGATTGAAACTAACAATTGGAATTAACCAAGGAGCACTGTGACAAGAGCGCCATGAGTCGGTTTCGTGACGCAGGCTGTCGTGCAAACCGAGAAAATTACATTAAGAGTGACTACGGTTTTATAGCTTAGATAAACGATGCTTTCTTATTCAAGCAATCCAATTATAATTCCAAACAGATTCAGAACAGGAGTGGATTACCTTACTTAAACCTGCTTAAAAACTGAGTCAGTCCCAGCTGTCCACCTGCGCAAATTAGTTTCGCTGCAGCTGGTATTTGACAGAATGATGTACCTATAATAGATAGCAACGTTCCAGTGCCTGCCTGAATGGAAGGGTGCCTTTAGAAAGCTCAAGCATTGCTGACCTACTGATCCTCCTTTGGCGCATTGGTCACTGAAACCTAGTTTGCGCCTTTCGGGTGAAATGACAACGTTGAAGACGTGTTGGTGGAAACGTTGTGCGAGCCTCCTTGAAAACTGTGGCGAATTCTGTGCCGTGGCTGTAGCTGCAGGCTCTTATTATTCTGTAGGTAAGAACGATGCACCGCAAATTGCTGCTCCGAAATGCCAGAGGTCTAACCGCCACTGCCTGACAGCGGAGAACGAAAGTATAAACCTGAAGGCACCGACGCTTTATTTAATGGTGCTTGAAATCTTGGCGACGATAGCTGGTAATAAATTTGCGTATTTTGCACGACGCTTTGAGCAGAAACTGATTCCTGGCTGCTAAATAGTCTCCCAGCAGATAGAGGCCTTGGTCTCTTATTGTAATGGAGAGTTCGCCATTTTATGCCTCCTGTTTGTTCTGTTGTCAGTTGTGGAGTTCGCTGACCTTTCTGCGAACTCGTTGGTCTTGTGTTCTCAAGGAAGGCCGCTCCAGTGGGGTCGGAAGTCCCCAACAAAGAAGCCCGTCCCGTCCCTGCCTCCCCTTCGTGCAGCGGACGTCCTCGTTTACGCCGCGCCGTCACGGGGATGACCCACCGGGAAAAACGCTAACGATGTACAGCTGTCGACATGTGGTTGTTAAGGGGCTGACGAGGTTTCGGGGGCGCACGAGATACGGCTGAGTATTAGCCGAGTGACCGGAAACCCACTATTCCCGTAACGACTGTTTTCGTCTCGTGCGGTGTATTCAGTAAACACTTTAGGGATCGTTTTGTCGCGTGTGCGAAAGAAAGTGGTAACGGCTGGGCCGTGGGTGCCGTGGGAGAGGGTGGTCGCGTTTGTGCTGTTTGTCTATTTGATTGCAACCTCTCCTTTCCCAAATGTTTAATCAGCACTCTTTCCCGAATCTGTGATTAGTTGGCGGAAATCCTTATTTTACTTTCCCTGACCACTGATTGGCGAGATGGTTCGTTTGTTATCTTATTGGTTGCTGTCCCCGCTAAGGGCGGAGACAGAGGGTTTAAAGCCAAGCGCTCTGGGTTGAGCGGGGGCTGAATTCGTCTGATCCACGATTTAGTCATGTAAATAGTTTTCTCCTTGCTTTGTTTCTTCTCGTTTTTTTACCTATGTTGTAAATAAATAGTTAACCTTCTCCTTTCCTTGAGTAATGTGAATGTTTGCGAGTAGTACCACCGGGTCATCAAGAAACCCCAATTTCATCATCAAGTAGTTTCCTCTCATCGCCACCGGAAGGGGAAACTCAACTGGCGCAGTCGGCAGGATCGCAACTTCTTTCTACTCAAGGCATTGGACGGAAGGTGAGAAGAACAAGTCGGTGGACAAGCTGTTTGTACTAAAGGAGAAAACGTAAAGCTGCGTCGAAAGACGACGTCGAGAGCTTCAGGATCACGGGTCGAGTTCGAGAGGACGTCGGAGGCTCAGGTCAGCTAGGAGCTGAAGGAGCCGGGCAAGAACAAGCCATCGAGGGTTCGAGTCAGCGAGCTGCTGAAAAGAACCAGGCGTCCACATCGAACGGGTTCGAGTCAGCGAGCTGCTGAAAGTAACCAGGCGACCAAGTCAAGCCAGTCAAACGAGGCAGAAGTCAGCGAGGTGCTGAGAGATCCAGAGCTCAAGTCGTCCGCATCGAGGAGCCTGTCGTCATCACTGAGGACGACGAGATCACCGGGGCAGAGAGCAACCAGGAAGGTAGGAGACCTTTCTGCTTTCTCCGAATTCACCATGTCGGTGTAGTGTTTATGTGCTAGAAACGATAGCGCGGAAAACGGAGATGGCTGCCGTACGGTATGATCAGGAGGGCAGGATGCGACGTGTTGACCAGGAGGAGGCTGAACAGCTGAGTGAAATTGAAAATTTGAAACTCCAAATTGAACTAGAAAAGGAAAAACTTGCACAGATGCAATTGAAGTAAAGGCAGGGGTCGAAAGTTGATAGCGAGGTCTTATTCGCAGCAGTCCAATGTTATACCTGCATGAAATTTGGACACTCGATGATTGACTGCCCGAATTCAAAGCAAAAACAAGATGTTCCCGCGGTGAGGACAGATGTGTGCAAAATAGTAGCTCAGGTAGAGATACTGGCGCCTGATAAGCTACATTCCCAGTCGGAGATGACTGTTAATAAGGTCAGTCAACCAGATGGGACAGAGGATCTGGCATGCGGAGACTTGCATACCCAAGGTCAGAGTTCTGAAACCTGTGTGGATTCAGGGACTGAAATAACGTTTCCAGGAGAACAAATTCAGTCACTTTCTAGGGGTGAGTGCTCTGAAGAAACAAAACAGGAAGGTGCGGTTCACCAGGTAGCGGACGCTAATCTGACGTGTGTGCCGATGACTACAACTTTGACAGCTGCAGCGGTTAGACAGCAGGGCCTAACCTTGTGTGTCGTGCCAGAAGAGATAGGGATAGGAGTGTTAGTCACTCCTGTGACGAACATGCTGTCAGATCAACCCAATATAGACCAGACCCAGGAGACACTTCAGTGTATTGCTCGCGAACAAGAGTTCAGCATCGCGCCCCAGCCAGTGTGCGTTAACTCTGACGCAGCATCAAGGGTCGAGGACGGGGAGAGGGCGGACCTGATTGTGAGAACGCTCTTCGCTGTAGATAGTAATCCAGCTGCCAAAGATGAGTTGTCTTGCCAGTCGGTGCTGACACTGTGCGCGCTGACAGATCTAGCTGAAGGTGTAGGGCAGCTAGTAACATCGGAAACAAACTCGGTACTAGAGCAGCCAGAAAGGGACCAGCCAGATGAAGAACATCAGAGCTCAGATTTCGATGAGCGTTTCAGAATCTCGCATGAATCTGTTCGAGACAGACTCGAGGCTTCAGTGGAGCTTCAGGCAAATCCGGAAGCTGCAAATGTTTCTGCATCAGATTGGGAGCTGACAGGGACAGCTGCAAAGAGGTTCGCAGCGCATAGGAAACTGGTGGATGCGGGCAATGCCTCCATTCCTGTAGGTTTCCACATGGAGCAACCTGCCCCATTAGCAGAAGTGTGGAAGCAAGGCGGCGAAGGTGATTGTAAAACGTTAACGAATGAGCGCATGCTTTTCTTTGAGGAGAACGCCGGCTGCCAACGCTGGAAACAGCTAGCACTGCCGGAAACTGCATGTCAAAATGTAGGTCAAGTTGCCGATGACAGGCCCAAGCCTATTCTAAAATTCAAAGTAAGGGCGAATGCAGACGCAATACCAACAGCAGCCTTCGTGGCCCGTGGGGAGCCTGTAAGCTCTATTAATTTTGAGAAAAGCGAAAATAGAGATCCGATAGTGGCGGTAGCCTTCACAACCGGCGCCGTGCCGGATAAATTGGAATTTTGGTCCAATCTTATGGACAAAGCTAAAAGGAAACATCTTCTTTTTCGAGATGTAGGTGGCTAGAACTCATTCTGCCAATTTGGTGCACCGATCTGACATGGTGAATTCTGGAATGTGCAGATTGGTGTCCTAACCTTGTGTGCACGGAACGAATTGAGGCTGTGTATGTGTGTGCGCAGTGCTGCTTGGAACCTTGTGGCCGGACTTTAATGTCACACTGACAGCAAGTGTCCGCGTGACATTCTTGGTTGGGAGGTGTGGAGTTCGCTGACCTTTCTGCGAAATCGTTGGTCTTGTGTTCTCAAGGAAGGCCGCTCCAGTGGGGTCGGAAGTCCCCAACAAAGGAGCCCGTCCCGTCCCTGCCTCCCCTTCGTGCAGCGGACGTCCTCGTTTACGCCGCGCCGTCACGGGGATGACCCGCCGGGAAAAACGCTAACGATGTACAGCTGTCGACATGTGGTTGTTAAGGGGCTGACGAGGTTTCGGCGGCGCACGAGATACGGCTGAGTATTAGCCGAGTGACCGGAAACCCACTATTCCCGTAACGACTGTGTTCGTCTCGTGCGGTGTATTCAGTAAACACTTTAGGGATCGTTTTGTCGCGTGTGCGAAAGAAAGTGGTAACGGCTGGGCCGTGGGTGCCGTGGGAGAGGGTGGTCGCGTTTGTGCTGTTTGTCTATTTGATTGCAACCTCTCCTTTCCCAAATGTTTAATCAGCACTCTTTCCCCAATCTGTGATTAGTTGGCGGAAATCCTTATTTTCCTTTCCCTGACCACTGATTGGCGAGATGGTTCGTTTGTTATCTTATTGGTTGCTGTCCCCGCTAAGGGCGGAGACAGAGGGTTTAAAGCCAAGCGCTCTGGGTTGAGCGGGGGTTGAATTCGTCTGATCCACGATTTAGTCATGTAAATAGTTTTCTCCTTGCTTTGTTTCTTCTCGTTTTTTCACCTATGTGTAAATAAATAGTTAACCTTCTCCTTTCCTTGAGTAATGTGAATGTTTGCGAGTAGAACCACCGGGTCATCAAGAAACCCCGATTTCATCATCAAGTAGTTTCCTCTCATCGCCACCGGAAGGGGAAACTCAACTTCAGTCTTAACAAAGCTTGCTGCATAAGTGCGCACTTTTAATCACAGTTCCACATAGAATTTCTTGGTTCACCTTAAGTTCCAGCTAACATCTCTTACAATCATTTCGACACTATTGTTCGAACTTATGAGCACTACGAACGCCCTTTGATGGAGCAGACGCTTGTCTCATAAGATATTCATTTTCCAAAAATCGCTGGACGTCTTGGAAGACATGGTTCGGCCACACCCTTTGCAATAGTAGCTATGCTCTTGTTGCGAAACGTTAGAAAAAGTGAGGGACGATTTTTCGTGGTGAGGTCAAATTCGATTTAAGTTTCACTTCGTGTTCAATGTTATGATCCATGAACACGCAAGTAAGTTGGTGAAGACTACGGCATCCAAAGCACAGCGCGAAAGTCTGGCATTTAAACACACAGAATGATCGCCTGTAGCGATGGCGTAGTGTTCGGATGCAGTGGCCAGCGAAGCTGATCTTTTGGCTTTGCCACAGGTTAAAAACCCATTCGCAGCCATAAAGTGCATTATAATACTTTATCCGGACAGACAGCGGCAAAATCGGTGAGTGTATGTTTCAGCGCTAGCACACTTAACACTGGAGCGAACAGTTATACTCAGCCTTGAGCGTATGACGCGATAGCTATAATGGGTTAATGCCAATGTATGCTGAATTCGTCTTTTTCTACTTTGCATCCATTGATCTCTGGGTGTCGTTGTAGCTATCCTCGCGCAGTGGTTCCGCTGTTTAGGGTAATTATTTATGGGTTTAACCGTCCCCATGCGACTCAGGCTATGAGGGAGCCATAGTGGAGGGCTCAGAGATAACCTACCACCTGCGGCTCTTTAACGTGCCCTGACAAAGCGCAGTCAATGCGCCCCAGCATTTCGGTTTCAACGAAACGCGACCTCCACGTCCAGGAACCTCCTCATGTATGTAACGTCAGCAGCCGAGGACGATGAGAACTCACCCATCTCGGCGTCTAAGTGCAGCGGCTAAGGGATGTGCCGCTACCCTGCGACGGCAGATGCCACCGGTGGAGTTTGTGAAACCCAGGCTCCTTTTCCCGAGCAACCTCTCGCGACTGATCATTAATTCACCTGCCACCTGTCACGATGGGCAGTTTTCTCAAAATACGGTGGGCAGGTTGTGATGGCGTCATACGGTAGCGAAATCTATCAGCAGGGGTGTTAGTGCTATCACCTAAGAAATGTTCCGAGCGGGGAATAGATGAGGATGTATATCTGGTGTACACTAGATACACTAGATAGACTTGTATGTACTAGAGAAATACCATTCTTTTTCCTCACAAGGCCACTCTTTTCAAACATATGTACCAAAAATGAAATGGTACCCTGGAAGACCCCATAATGTTTTCCCCTAGCGATGGACCTCTGCTCTTTCCTCAGAGGCTTCGTAAGTTAGGTGGTAAGCTATTCTGAAACGTACGTCCGCAGGTGCATGCCAATCCTGAATGGCTCATATTGAGAACCATTGCTGAAATATATTATTTTATTCCTGCAGTTCAAAGGAGAACAATATATTTTTCATTCAGCAGATTAAGAGGGGCTAGTGTTTCACAAGAGACCCAGCACACAGGCGAATGGAGCTTCTGCTGCTGTTCACAAGGAAGGAAAATGTAACCATTCTGCAACTGCATTCGCCCGCACAGTTAGCGCGCAGGTAGATCAATTCTCTGGCACTATCGGCGTAAGAAGGCAGATATGCTGCTAAACCTAGTACGCCAGCTCGTTCCCTATTTTTGATAAAGTACCGTATCTTGGAGTGCAGAACGCTTCTTTGGAAATTTGTTGGGAAGACCGAGATTAAAGCCTTCCTTTCGCCTCGCTTATTGGAACCTGATTAGAAAGCATCAATTCACTACGTGGAACAGGTCATTCTTGGCCTTCTCCCGTTATGGTTATGTGGAAATAGGTTACCTTATGACGGGTTCTCCATAGAACTAGTTCAATGTTCGCTAGTAGAAAAGGTGTGGAGACGCCGTGTCAGCAGATAATTTTTTCATGTGACGTTGGTCGGGCGGCTTGACGAATAAACGATACGAAGGTGTGTTAAAAATTTGAAAGCGTTGCACAGCTCTCCTACTGGAGGAAGGCGTGTGTTTTTCCGTGTTGTTTATCATTCGTTCTCTCCGTGCAATGAATGTTGTCTACCGGTCGACAGTAGTGTCGCAGAAAAGCCACGGCTGTGTTTAAGGACAGTGTGCTCCGTGCGTAATCTCAAGGAATGGATTTCTTGTTGTCGCTGAGAAATTTTTGATAATGAATGAATGAACTCTATTTCCTCGTCATAGCGAGTGGAGGCTGAGACTAAAGGTATCAATGACCTGACGAAAGGTCCCAGCCCCCTACAGTAAACAGTTTCGACAGCAGTGATAAGAGAAGCAAATTCATATAAAAGGCAAAAGTGCAGAATTTACGCAAGTACAAACATATTACACTTGTAATACGCACTAAACAGCCACAATGTACACATAGCACAACTGCACTGTATATACTCATTTTATGAACAGGTGTACGTACATACAAACAAACAGAAATGGAACGGAATGACATTGGTCAATAAAAGGAAACAACATCGGCTAGTAGCAATGCGGTTAACTCTTTTTGGAAGTAGCCAATGGAGCTCTAAAGTCTAACAGTTCCTCAACCTTGTTGAATATTTCAGTTGAGTGATATAAAAATGTTTGATTTCCATAATTTGTTCTTGTTTTCGGTTTGTGTCGGATGTTTTTCGCCGTGGAAGGTGCCGAGATGTATCTGTATTGAATGTTTTAGAGAATAATTTCTGCTTGTGTACTGTAAGCAGAAGCTTCTTATAATAAATTTTGTCTGCGCGAAGAAGTGAATAACGCTGGAATAATGTAGCGGTAGCATGATCTGCATAACGACCATTGTAATTGTTGTATATACGAAGAATGCGTTTTCTTTTTTAAAGAATTAGCTTGTTGTAGTTCGTTGTCGTTCCTCATACTAAGATCCCATAGCAGAGTTTTGTATAAAAAAGGGCATTGTATAACTGCTGTATGAGCCAGAGAGGAATTAGGTGGACTATTCTTTTAATAATACATATGGATTTAGAAAGATCATTCCATTACCTGCTTATATGTGAATTCCAAGATAAATGTTCATCAAACCATGCACATAAGAATTTTTGTTCCTTAACGCGGGTAATATTCGTGTCATTAAAATATAAGTTAATGTCACTATGCATGTTTTTGTTAAGAGGCCTGAATATAATATATGTTGCTTTTGCTGTATTCAGTTCTAGGCTGTTTTTGCTCAGCCATTTTGACAGACGATTTAGATAAGCATTTGCGCTGAAAGCAAGTTCGGAAATGTCATTGGATGTAAAAAATACATTGGTATCATCGGCATACATTGCTATGTCTGGTGAGTCAGGTATTCTTACAATGTCATTTACGTATATAAGCAACAATTGTGGGCCCAGTTATGAGCCCTGAGGTACACCTTTTGTTGAAGGCAAAATGTCAGAAGAAATAGAGTTTATCTGAACAAAGTGGCGTCGATTCGTTAAATAACTTATTATTAAATCACCAGCAATGCCACGTATCCCGTAGATTTCTAATTTTTGTAATAGCATTTTATGATCAATTGAGTCGAAAGCCTTTTTAAGTCTAAGTCCGAGTCTAACGTGTTGTTTTTCAATGTTTGCAAATATTTTATCTTTAATACTAAGAAGGGCTTGTTCGACCGACCTATGTTTTTGAAAGCCATATTGGCAGTCTGAGATAACATCGTTTTTAACGAAAAATGACCACAGCCTGTCAAATATCACACTTTCAAAAAGCTTTGAGAATGTATTTAAGACAGATATTGGTCGTTAATTTGAGACTATATTCTTTGCGCCGCCTTTGTGGATTGGTGTCACTCGCGCAGTTTTTAAGGCCTCCGGAAAAATTCCTGAAGATATTGACATGTCAACAATGTAAGCTAGAACTTCACTTATCTCGTTTGAGACGCACTCGTTTGAAACGCACTTTATACGCCTGGAATAAAGGAGGCGTTACGCCTAATACCTGCACTAAAATGAACACGTCGACGGAGGTGACAGATGGGTCTTTTATGTGTGCCTAACTAGTTTTCTTTGGGGTTTCTTAATGTCTCCCTGCATCATGGAGAGGGGCCTTCGTGCAAATAAAGGAGTGCATGTTGGCTAGTTTCTGCTGTATATTTTGCAGTACGCTTTAACCATTCTTACAGCGGACCTTCGAATATCTGCAACAAGTTGCCGGTAGGGCCAGTGTGCATCGCTTGTAAAGGTCTCAGATTAATAGTCCAATAGTCCAAATTTAGTTTGTTTCAATATACTTCGAAGAAGCCGCCGTGGTGGCTGAGTGGTTATGGCACTCGGCTGCTGGCCCCGAAAGACGTGGGCTCGATCCCATCCGCGGCGGTTGAATT
Source organism: Amblyomma americanum (assembly GCF_052857255.1). NCBI lineage: Eukaryota > Metazoa > Arthropoda > Arachnida > Ixodida > Ixodidae > Amblyomma > Amblyomma americanum. The sequence continues at coordinate 146,845,723 of NC_135502.1, read as the reverse complement.
TCGATGGAGGCGAAATTCTAGAGGCTGATGTACTGTGCGAAGTCAGTGCAGGTTAAGGAACCCGAGGTGGTCGAAATTTCCGAAGCCTTCTCTACGGCGTCTCTCATAGCCATAGTTGCTTTGGGACGTCCAACACCCATAAACCAAACCAAGCCAAACCTCAAAAATTTTTCTTGACTGCCATGAAGACCAAGTCTGGCGGATTTTCCTCTGTGGCAGCCGCACAACGGATGTAGCTGTGGTGAGTTCAACCAGCCATTTCTTAAACTCTACCACGACATCCCCGAACGAACGGCCGTGCATGGCTCTGCGACAAAGTGGAGCTGCAAAGCAGGATGGAAACGGCCAGCAATTTTTGCGCATGTAAGCTCTCCCGGCTGTTTCACTGCCTCACTTCCTCACAGGCTGGAAAATGGCCACGTGCTCGCTACTCGGGTGATCGTACTGAAGATTTGGCGCATTGTATTTTACGCAATACACGCGGGCAACCCCTACAAATGTCGCGCTTTCTGATGCATATGGTTCTCTTTTCTTGAGTTCGATCGCTTGGTTTCTTAGTGTCGGTCGAGTTTCCCGCACTTTCGCATATTTAAAACGAGCTATGCTGGGAAAGGCCTTTGCCCTGCAGGGGGCATATTCAGGCTGATGATGGTGCTGGTGCTGACGGAAGTGGTTTACACTGGGCTAGTTGGAGCATGATCATATGCAAGACGTAAGATGCTGACGGGCTTTTTTAAAACGAACGAGGCGCTGCGCATAAGAAAATGTCCCTTGAGGGCTGATTTCGAGCAAAATGATTTGGGAATACGGGCGACACTTTATCTTAATCTAAAGAGCAAAAAGCTCGTATAGATTTATATTTAGGACTAGGGTTGTTTTTAACAAACAACAAAATAGTTGACTTGTCACGGAGCTTCAAAACCCTTGTTTCCTATCTATACAACCTATAGAAGTGGCTTGCTGTTCGCGCATGTGTGTTTCTGAACCTTTAAATGTGAAGGAGAGGCGCCATGTGACGTTTGAAATTTATAAAGAATAATTTAAGTTTGGTAATAATATCCGTCACTGCCGTGGCAGTTTTTAGCCTGCGTGTTTTGTTCGGCTTTTGTTTCTTTTCCACAGCAAACGAGCTCTACAGATCGCAGTTTGTATTACGCAGAGGGAGAGAGCGAGAGGTAAAGAGGAAGAAGGAAGGCAGGGATGTTAACCAGATTGGTGTTCCGGTTGGCTGCCCTGCACTGGGAAGGAGGGTGACGGGATTTAAAAGAGAAAGGAAGAAGCGGTGAGGAGCACAGCCACAGTTCGCAATTCAAGCCAGTCGCTCTCGCGAATGGTGTAGAAGGCCTTCAGAGCAGTCGACTGCTCAGCTGCAGTCACGGTCCGAGGATCTTGTCCTTTGTTTATAGGCGATGGTTGAGGCGGTCCAGAGCACAACACCGCGGGTCTCTCGAACGCAAATGGCTGTCAGTAATCCCAGTCATTCGTGTAGAGGTTCTTTACTGCTGAGCTGAACTGCGACCCTCCGGCTGCAGTTCAGCTTAGGCACAAGAGCTGCATGTAGCGCGTCCAGTACTTGCAGTGCGTTGCGTTCTGCTGGAGTGCGCAGGCTTGACAGCACAACACTCATGGCATTCATGAAGGGCGTGAACAATTCAATTATTTGTAGATCTTGGCCACAGCCCAGATCGTGGCTTTTGTCTGGAGCTGTCGTTAGCTTTGGACAGCGCGGACTCGCCATCGTCGCTGACGCAGTAGGCGTACAAGGCTTCGGTAGTGGTGGCCAAGTAACATCGGGAGCGGTAGGGCCGGCGTCACTAGGCGCCGGGCTTCCTTGACTTTGTGCGGTTGCTGGAAGAGGCGGACTCGCTGCAGTGACGCTTGGGGCCTTCCTATCAAAGATGGTTGCTTTCTTTGAAGACCTTCGGCTACGCGAACGACGTCGACGCACTTTTGCAGCGGGCTTTCTGTGCGTAGAATGGTCTAGCACCATTTACTTGAGTACCGCCCGTTCAGTATTAAGACGGAGGCAGTCTTTCGAGAAAGAGTCGTGAGGGCCACGGCAGTTTTCCCACGTCAAGCCAGTCGCTCGCCAGATGTCGCTAGTGTCTGGCTCGGAGCATATTGGCCACAAGGTGGGGCTGTTTCAGACGCCGCGCACGTGACCGATCCTCATGCACCTTCAGTACGAAAGGTCGAACTGGGTGCCGAAAATGCCCAACCTTCACGTATGATGGTACAAAGTCACCCTTGAAGGTCAGCTTGATGCACTTAGACCTGCCGAGGCGTTGGACATGGACCATTGAAATTCTGTCGGCCACCAGTTTGATCACCATAGTAAAATCGGCGTCGCAGATGGTGATGTCGAAGTTATAAATTACGCCAGCTCTTGTGCCGCTGCCTTGGAGGATAAGTTGGCGTACGCTTATGTTGTCAAGTTTGGTTATGGCGGTCAAACTTTCTAGTGCTCACCGCGGCTTGAAATCAATCGCAATCACGATTTTATAAGGGTTTGTTCTTACGTCTCAGACCCGCCCCGGTACGAGGCTTTCCAGACACAAAGGTGGCTTGCCTGCTCATAAGGTTTAGGTTGTGGGATGTTTCCCGTTGCACAAAACAAGACAGTTTGAGCCGGGGCACTTCGCGCTCTGATGAAAGTCGTCCTCTGATGAGGACGACTCAGCTTGTCTGCGCAGTGTGCGCTTGGACTTCTTGCTAACGACCGGTACAAAGCCGTCGTCGGTCAAGGAGTCATCACTCTGCGGAGAGTACACCACAGGGTCATGGCTGCTTGAGTCACTTTCGCTGGGCGGCCGCTGCCGAACCACCGGGTTCTAAAGGAGGCCCTGCGGCCTCCACGGCAATCGCCGTGTCAAAAAGGGAGCGGCGCTTCCCTGTTTACGGCATAAAGTGCCAAAAAAACTGCTGAGTCGTTGTTGTTCTTCATGTTGCCTATAAAGCGATGGCACATATCCACAGTGGGGGACACGCTAGGGTTTCGTGCAGATCAAAACAAAAGAATAATTCATCCAGGTTTATTTCAAGCGGCTCATAAATACAAATAGAAGAATCTGGGAAAACAAATAACGAATTTTTAGAGATCTTAAGCAAATTGGAATGAAAATCGAGGAAATATAGAGGTGAGCGTTGAAAAAAATATGTCATAGGAATAATCATAAGTAAATTAATTGTAAACGTACAATAATAAATAAATTATTTTTTGACAGAAAAGTGAACGAGACGAACAGTTAACACAAACATCTGCCGGCTTCGATAACATACCTGCGAAGAAGTTCGCACACCTGCTTAAGAGCATGCCCTTTGACGGTTGCATCGAAAGAGAGGAGTACGGGAAGAGTAAACGGCAGCCCTAATTGAGCCAGAACAACTTGCATAAACCTATTTATCTGCCGTGCAAAACGCCGGCTGGAGACGACGCATGGTTTAACGATTCAGCGCCCCTGCATGATGCACATAAATTCGACGGCGTGAACCAAGAACGACATAAATAAAGATTGAGGCGAGGAATCTTGCAGCAAAGCAGCGTCATATAAACCTCACATTGCCTTGAAGCTAATGAACGCACACTCTTTGCCAAAAGTAACAAGGCGGCACGGCTAGCTTCTCAGTCGTATATTGAAGCTCTTATGCCAGACTTCTAGCTCTGAATCTCTATGTGGTAAGGAGATCGCTTGTGCTCATATTCGAAGACCTCCTTGATCTCTAGGAAAGCCATAAGGGCAGTACTATATGAAAGAGAAGCAAAGCATGCTACCTCGTTGCTTTTGGCAAAGACTGTACGTTCCATGGGAACTGTAAGTGTTCATGGTCCGTTGTAGCAAGGATGGGCTCTAGGCTCAAGGTCTGGTCTAGTTGTAAAGGTTCATGACGGGACGTGGTCAGCAGGGTAAGGTTTTGAACGACGTGGTGAACAGCAGTTAATGACAAATTTTGCTAAGAAATCGACCATCGAATATGAAGTAACGCTACAGTGCCCTGGAATGCACTGAAAACGCACTTCTTGCACATGAAAGGGGACAAAGTAGATTAGGGATTGGTGCAAGAGACTTAGCGATGAGCTTTGAAACGCTCCCAAGGCTGAGAGGCTGTTAGAGAGAATGATTACATGAGAAATATTGCATTGTCAAGGGCCAAACCAGATAAACATTGTCAAGGGCCAAACCAGTAGCGAGAAATTCAGCAGCTAAAATTAGAGTATAAGCAGGGACCCTGATAGAAAAACTCCAATCTATTGCGTGAGAATAAACACCTACGGCTGTTTTTTCGACATGTTAAAAGGCATCTGTGAAAATATAACTACCTGGCTCAGATACTGCTCATTGCCAGTAAAGTTATTTGCATATAGCGTCAGCGTACGGTGGAAGCAAACAGCTGGTGCAGCCTGCATATGGCTAACGCATTGCAGGGACCCATGCGAGACTGCAATTCTAGAATACATGTACTCTTTAAACACAAACTGAGGCAGTGTATAGTGATGCCAAAGTTTATCTAGAATCACAGCAGTCTTTGTCAAAAAAAAAAAAATCGTGGAGCCACTCCAGGCTATATAGACTCAAGCCACCTAAGAAAGTGCGCACAGTAAGAAGCTGTTCGCGAGAGTACGGCACTTACGCGAGCTTCCAGAAAGAGGACACAATATGCCACGGGTTTTGGCAAACCCAGACCAAGCCGTAGAGCGCGCCTCTCCAAAAGTACCAGAGATTGAATTTTGTACCTAGGAGAACCGGAGAACAGATAACAACTGAAGTCCAAACTTTTTCATACGTAAGTCTTATAGACAAATAAGAAGGTGCCTCTGCGTTTACCGAATTTCTTATTGCACTTTGCCTCAGACGACCGAGAGCTCGCTAATCTTTCAGCGCAATACTTTTGATATGAGGTCGCCAGTCGACATGACGGTCGCAGATTACACCTAGGTATTTTAAGGACACAACTTGTGGAGTTTGGGCGCCACGATACAGTAGCCAGATATAAAGAGGAGACGCTGGTGGAAAAATGAGAACGGTAGGTTCGTTCACGTTGAGAAATAAATGTAACTTACACAGCAATACTCCCAGGGCATTGAGCTAGGCTGCCAATAGCTGGTACAGTGAATGAAAATCTCTAGCAGAAGCTTAAGAGGCTATGTCTGCCGCATACACATACACTTTGATCGCACCCTGTATAGGTATGTCCTGCATAAGTATTTTAAATACTAAAGGTGACAGCACCGATACTTGACGCACGCGTCCAGTCTGAATGAATATCTCTAGCAGAAGCGTCGGAGGTTATGCCATCAGCATACACGTTCACTTTGATCTCACCCTGAATCTGTATGTCCTGCATAAGTATGTTAAAAAGTAATGGTGGCAGCACCAATCCTTGATGCACGCCTATAGTTGCAAAAAAGTTTGTGAAAGTAAAAGAACCGCCAGAACAGAACTAACGTCCATCGTTTAGTAATTCCTTAACCCATTCAAGAATGCAAAAAGGAGGCCGAATTATGTCATGCTTTATCAAGAGTATTGAATGCTCTGCGCTGTTATATGCTTTAGCAATATACAATGCCACTAAAGCCGCCACCTCTTTCTTCTCCACTGCAACCCTAATTCTGCTTTCCAAATAAAAATTAACAGACTAGAGCGAGCACCTACTAGGAATCCCTAACTGTGAAGCACTGAAGGCTTGTAATGCCATAACGTAATCTGTAAGATGGCTGTGAACAATGCGTTCAATAAGTTTTACTCAGACAAGAGGGAAATTGGCCGAATTTTATCGATTGCATTACCCTTGTTAAGATGTTTGAGAACTAATATCATTTTCGTAATTTTTCATCAAGGAGGGATTCAAGCGGTCTCAAGAGACACGTTAACATTATGCAATACAGCAGAGGTAAAGTGATTATGTTTTGTTTCGTTTTTTATTTATTTTTGTTTTGCTTTTACGTTTAAGGTGTTGACTGCTTTTGCGTGGAATGCATGACACAGCTTTTGCCAAGATTGGCTGAGACTGCAGTTGGTAAGATTTGTATGATTTATCTTTTTTGTATATGCCAGTGCTTTGTATATTCTTTGTATAAGGTAGTGCTTTAACGCATTGTCGATAACCGTTCTGCGATTTTTTTGGTGTTGTTAATTATCGATTACTTGTTACTGTCTTGTCAGTGATAGAATGGTGTCACGTGGTGAGTGAGGGTTATAAATGTGCCCGTTTATGTGCGATGTCAGTGCACGTTAAAAAACGCCAGGTGGTCGAAATTTCCGGAGCTCTTCACTCCGGCATCCCTCAAAAGCTGAGTCACTTTGAGACGTTAAACCATCACAAACCAAACCTTTTCTTCCAATAAACAGTTGGCAGTGCTCGTATGTGTTGTTTTTTCTTCCTTCTGTTGTCTTCGTTTCACCGCAGTTTTTTTCAAAGGTAAAGTCTTGAACAAGAGACTTCAGATACCGAAAGCTACCCCGTCGTATCCAGGAGGTGCACGTTTGAGGTCAGATACTATGAAAAATAATTCTGAGGGTGTAACCGCAATGTAGTCTGTGTGGTGAGCGTAGGACGAACGGAACCGCCTACCGTGCTTGAAAGCGTGACGAACACCTTGCGGCATCTGGTCAAGTTGATGTTTTGCTTCCTGGAGTGGTAACACCACTGACTCTGTAACGTGAGAGGACAGCGAATTGTCGTTGCGTTCCATGAACCTGCAGAAAGCTTTCCGATTAGTTGAGCTTGATAGGTAACTGTTAAACTTCTCAATGTACTCCTCCTTTTCCTAAAGGTCCTTTTAAAAGAATTCGCATAAAATTATCAATTTCTCACATTCCGCAGGCACTGGTTATGTGAGAGGATCTTCCAGGCAGCTTTTCTAAGTCGATGATCTTACACACTCATCATTCCAACACCGGGAAGGCTGTTTGTATTTGATTGTAGATTGCACCTCGAACAAGGAACGCTCAGAGTCCCCTAACACGGAATAGAGAACTTGCTCAGTGCGATCCAGTTTATGAGATGATGCAATGGAGGAAAAAAAGAAATCAATAAGTTTTTTGAAAAATGTACGGCTGACGAATTTTTGTCGATGAGCAGTCGCTCTGAGGAGACAAGCTAGTATGGTGAAAGATATCGGAAAGTGATCACTGGAGGTACCATGTTCTACCATAGACCACGAAGAAAGCTGCACCCCGTTCACTGCCAATGTTAAATCAATGACAGACCGAGAATCGGAACCTGCGCCCCATTCACTGCCAATGTTAAATCAATGACAAACCGAGAATCGGAACGCATGCAACTCCTGAACTGTTGCAGAAACGCACGTTCCTTGCCGACATCTATGACCAAACAAGCTGACCGCATGCATCTTTACGAAAACCCCAAAATACGTGATGAGAACTAAAATCACCAGCAATCACCGCTCTTTTGTTAGAACGCAAACGAACATTCAAATGATCTGTACTGTGGACCCCGGAATGAAAATAGGCATTAGCAACGATAAAGTTAGCACACTGTGGAATTGAGATATCAACAGCCAACAATTCGAAGTCAGGTCTTCGGATTTGTTGTGACACATGCGCCAGATTAAAAAAAAAAATTAGAAGAAATTAATCTTAACAAGCCACAACCTCGGCCGCAATAGCGATCGGCTCGGAATACACGGACAATTTTGGGAGAGAAGGACTTAATAGGAGTAAGACAAGTTTCTTGGAGTAAAATTATGTCTGGGCCGAATTGTGAGATAAGGTTCTCTAAATCGTGAAAAGAAGATGCAACTGAACGGCAATTCCACTGTAGCAGTTTTCACCCTGCCGTAATTATTGTCAAAGCAGTCACCTTCGGAAATTTACTACTTCTTCTTCTTCTTCCCCTTAATATATAGCACATGCACATATGGCGGGATTGGCAACCATATGGGGGTTTAGTGGCATAAACAGGGAAATTTCTATAGGCGAATACGAAAAATTGTCAGCGTCAAGCATGAATTTTGAAGGATGTGTCGTTGAAAAACGACAGAACAATAGTTAAAGTAAAATAACAAACAGCAATTTTGGTGAGAAAACAAGAACTCGAAGAATTTTAATGCTTAGCCAATCAAACTAGCAGCTGCAATTATTTAATCATGAAAAATCCCCCAAATAGGACCCAATGCAAAAATTTGGCGCTCGCACCGAACGATATTAGTCAGCTTTAGCATACCGTGTACCGTGTAACCGTTAGCGTGACCGGAGTACCAGAATGCCGCCCACCGGCAGTTAGCATGCGCTGATTTCTCGCGATTCGGAAGGCTTGCGCGCAGCTGCCGGGTTTCAGTGCCATCTGGCGGTCTCTTGGCGATCTGTGCATGGGCAGTGACGGCGCGCGGGATCCCAGTACTCCGGTGACGGTAACGGTAGCATGGCACATGGTATGCTAAAGAGGCCTAATAACACTGGTAGAGATAACGGGACCCCTAACTCGGAGAGAGGGACCTGAAGGTAAATCTTTCTCTGAAGTGAGAACTTTGGACAGTAGAGAAAAAAAATGGTCTACAGACTTTACTTCCCCGCATAAGTCGCATATGCTTGTCGGTGCTCACCCACATCTGCATTGATATAAATTTAAACTGGAAATCCGACACCACTACCGCGTCATTGTTACCTCACACAGCCTGGTTTTACACGAACGGACATTCGAATTACAGGCTAATTGCTGATAATGGGTGGTATTTAGTAGGGAATCGCGTAACCTGGCTGATATGTGTTTGATCCGCTGAAACCTTGAAATCGCCAGCAGACTTCAATTCGGGACGGGATGTGTCACTGACCCGTGAAGAGCAGACCTTGCTAAGTAATCAGCCTCCAAGGTCCTCAACTGTTTGAATGAATACCTGTCTGGCCATGGACCCAGTCAAAATGGACCTCCTTCAAAGTGCATGGGACAAAAATAACATTAAACGGCTCAAAAAAATCTTTTTGTGAAGTTTCAAGGGAGTCTAAAACTGCCGATCAGCGAAGATGATAGCATGTGACAAAGGACATGAAATTTTGTGCTGGACCATCCGAAGAGCGAAAAATTCCGCAAAGAGTATAGAAATATAATCCGGTATGCAGACAGCATAACTCCATGCCAAACACTGTGAAAAGATGCCAGCTGCAGCTTTTTGGCAGCTTACGGATGCATCGGCTGAAAGCACCGTATGATGGGGGTATTCCTCTATTTGATCAGACAGAAGACCGTTTAAAATGTTTGCGGGCATGTGTTTCGCATGATATGAGAAGATGTGGTCAAAATGAAATTCCGCTGCTGCTGGTGTGTCATCAACCCACTGCAAAGAACTGAGATAAGCAGAAATCGGCGTTAAAAGGCTCTGCGTTAACCTAATTTGTAGCATTTGATACCGTGGCCAATAATGAGAAAAGAATAAGGCCGGCTGAGACAGAAGAATAGAAGTGCTGACTTCATTCACCAGGTCAAACGACCTGAGGAAAGTTCGCACCGTGAGTGTTTGAAAGCGGGAGTTTAGATCAGGGACACGGGCTTCCAGATAAAAAAGTGCGTTCGAAACTGATTTTGGGAGGCCAAGGAAGAGACGTAGAGCGCGCCTTTCTAGTAATATTAAGGGTTTAATCTTGTTGTTTACACTACCAGAGAACGAAATGCAAGGAAATTCAAGTATAGTTCTTGTTTACACTTTGTATAGTAACAATAATGTGTGGCGACGCATCTCAAACTTTTTATTGGCGATTCGTGTCAGCCTGCCTAAAGCGCGTTCTCCATTAAACTCATTATCCTTCATATCAAGGCTTCCATCTAATGCTGGGTGATAAGTAACACCTAGATACTTCACGGATTCGACTTGAGGAATCTTGTTAGTGCGATGAACTAGTGAAATGTGCAAAGGCGTGTCTGGAGGAAATACCAGTATGCCGCATTTGTTAACATTCAGGGATAAATTAATACGGTGCAACCATCCTTCAAGAACATCCAGATAACCCAGCATAACCTGGTAAAGGGAATTGATATCCCTGGCCGCGGGGAAAAAAGCTATGTCATCTGCATACATAGAAACTATCAGGACGAATGGGGATGTCACTGGCAAAATGTTAAAAAGCAGCGGTGATAGCACCGATCCCTGCTGGACACCTCTTGATTGATTATATATATTAGAACAAACTTTTCCCTCTGTGCAGTAAAAGTATCTGTCCTTTAGAAGTTCAGATATCCACGCATTAGCGTAGGTTGGAGGATGTAACTGAACAAGTGTGTAAAATAAAATTGCATGTTCTATAGTGTTAAAGGCCTTTGCTACATCAAGAGTCACCAAAGTTGAAACTTCCCTTCTGAGTAGCGAGAGCCGGATTCTACCCTCTAGATCCACATGCGCGGGCATATAGAGCACCCGCGACAAATGCCAATCTGGGCTTAGCTGAGACCGTTAACGTCATGAACATGTTTTTTGAGGCGACTATGCACTATTCTTTCTATTAATTTGACTTAATTTGTAGTTAGCGCAACTGGCCGAATATTATCTCAGACATATCCTTTCCCGCATCTTTCATTGATAGAATAGTTTTCGCTGTCTTCCAAACGCTTGGAATCCATGCATTTTACAACGAAGTGTTGACAATATCTATGAGGTCGCTCGCAAAATCCTGGGCTAAAATTATAATCATACCACCAGAGACACCATCTTGTCCTGGAGCTGCAGGATGCCACATGGCCAGGAATGAGTGAAGCTCTGATGTGTCAATCTCGGTATAATCCGAAGAGAGTGTGATTGTGCACAGAGGGACGCTTCTCTACGTCTGGAAACATAACGCCAATCCCTGAGCAATACGCTCCAGGGCTCTTGTTGCGTTTTGTAGTTAAAATATTGTAGAGGTAGTGAGGTGAGGGACTGTAGAACTCTTGTTACATTCCATTATTAATTGCAGGGCCATCAGATTACGAGGATTTGAAATATTTTTGTTTAAATTTTGGTTTTACTCCTCCTTGGCGTTTGCAATTGTTCTTTTGAGAGATGCAGAGAACTTGTAATTTAACCGATTCGCTGGACTCTGGTTGCAAGATGGCCTCATCCAGGCCGCTTTTCCGTGACGATAGGCCTTCTCACATTCTTCTGTCCAACAAGAAATGGTTGTTCATTAGAGGCTGCTGCGGGAAAAGTGAATATTGAGTGGTCTACTGCATTTTACAAAAAATGAAATAGTCTTCTGAGCTCTGTGATCTCGGCTTGTATCAATTGTAAAGGCAGGCGAGGCGGATATTAAATTTTGTACTAACTGTAGAGGCCAGTGAGACGGACAATAAATGTTCATAAATATTGTGGTTGACACATTTATGGGTTGCACCACAATTTTTGAGTGAAGATAGCCGGATAGTGAGTTATAAGAAAGTGGTCACTACATGTACCCGAATCCTCTGTCGACCAATCAGTCACTTTTGGTCTGCCTGGTCTGCCTGCTGATAATATTAAGTGCATGGCTGAGCGAGCAACCCCTCTCATCGAGGTTATTTCTCTTGAATTGCAGCAGCATAAAGCAATTGCAGATAGCCACGACTAGAGAAGCGGGCTACAGGAACCATTACAATTTTTCTCGTCACTATGATGGAAATAAAATCTCCTGCGAGGACTACTGTGCTTGCGCCAGTCGTCAAGCTGTCTAAACAGTCTGTCCTGTGCACGTCTAAAGTAATATACACATTAGCAATTGTAATATCGGCACAATGCGGAAATGAAGTTTTTATCGCTAAAATCTCACAGTCAGGTAGAATTTTCGTAGAGATGGATGCCTAATGCCATATATTTTTAGACACCGTGGCTACTAACCCAACTGTACTGCCAACATTTCGATCTGATCTGAAGACTCTAAAGCTTCTCATTGAAAATTATTTATAAAGTGATAACCATGTTTCTTGTAGAAGCACGATATCAGGGTTCCGGTTGTGAATAAGAAGTGCCAGATCTGGAAGAAAACACAGTACGGAGCGGCAATTCCATTGTAACACTATAATACCTGGCATGATTATTGACCAGTTGAAGAGGCAGAAACCGCCTCTTTCAGGATATCAACCGGGGAAGAAGTTTGGGTGGTACTTTTTCGGCTTTCAACTGGGAAGAACTAGATATACACGGTGACGACGAAGCACGGCGCTTTTGCGTGGGGCATGGCATTTTGACACCTGTTGTGCAGATGTCGGTGTGAAATGCACAGCTAGGAACAGAGATGTTACATTGGACCTGCGAAGCACCAGGAAGTGCGTTTGAGTGGCTAACACTAGCTGCACAAGCTGTTACAGATGCAGGCGTTGCTGCTAGAACGGGTGCTGATGGCGCAACAAGCTGAGCCAATGTCCCAGAAAAAGTGTTTAGCATTCGCTCAAACACATTATTAAGGGCTTCTTCTACAGTGGCCGCAAATGAGAGTCAAATTGGGCTAAATGTACACAACAGAAGCGCACAAACTACTGGCATATGAATATTTTGTCTTGTAAGAAGAGCGTAAGCTTCGGCTCTTGATCGCCGCTTTTCTTTGATGATATCTGAAAAGCTACGCTTCTCACAGCGTTTTCCGCAATCGACATCATAAGCTGAGTGATTGTTGCTGCAGAGGCAAAAATGAGGTGGCTCTGAGGTGCGAGTTATAAGCAGAATGGCTTTCTCCACATAAACGGCAGGGGTCTCCGACTTGCATGCTTTGCCGCTATGCCCGAACCACCAGCAGTTGGTGCATTGAAGAGGGCGAGGTTGCAGAGTGTCCACACGGAATACAATCGGCCAAATTTTAGTTAATCAGGGCAGGAAGACCTAGCAAAAATTTTGTTACAGGCTCAGTACCAACATGCAAGACGTTTACCTCTCTGCTGCAGCGATAGTTTGAAAGCACCCCAACTCCTGCATCCTAAACGTCTTCTAGAATTTCATGGGGGAAGTTGATGGGTCGACACTACGGACAATACCCTTGACGCGTACACGCTGTTAGAGAATGGAGGAGGAGGAGGAGGAGGAGGAGGAAAAGCAGGGAGGTTAACCAGACGAATAGCCGGTTTGCTACCCTGCAATGGAGGAAAGGAGTGAGGGGAGAAAAAGATGAAGGAGAAAAGACAGTTGCAGGAAATTAAAGTCACTATGTAAAGTCACATCGTTCAGTAAACTCACAGCCTATCGTGCAGGCCACAAGTCTTCAAAAAGCGGAGCAGTGCCTTGGACGCCTTCACCGCCGATGACTACCGCGGCCAGCGAGAATCTTCGCTTCCGTCAGTGGGCGCAGGTCGAGATGCTCCAGTGCACGGCAAAGAGACTGTCTTTCGGCGCTGTAGGCAGGGCACTCACAAAGAATGTGGGCTACTGTCTCATCACACCTGCAGATGGCACATGCAGGGCTGTCAGCCATACCTATTAAGAAGGAGTAGTGCTCGGTGAAAGCTACACCAAGCCACAGGCAACAAAGTTGCTTCACGTTGTGGTAGGCCGGATGGAAGTCGAAGCTTCAGATCTGGGTCCAAGGTTATTAAACGCGAATGCAAGAATTGGCCCGAAATTCCGCGCAGCAAACGTGGTGTCCCGTGACAGTGGTCTAAGTCTATCCGCTGCGTCGGCTCTCGAGATGGGGATGGACACGGAATCACCCTCCTGGTGAGCAGTTCGCGCGGCCTCGTCCGCGTGGTGGTTGCCTGCGATGCCGATGTGTCCTGACAGCCATTGGTAAACGATGTCGTGCCCTTTGTTGATGGCTGTGTGGTTGTGCTCTCGGAGTTCGGTGACAAGTTCATGGGACCCATGACGGAGAGCAGATTGTAACGCTTGGAGGGCTGCCTTTGAAACAGTGAAAACAGACCATTGCTGGGGTGTTTCTTCACTGATATGCTCAATGGCGACACTAATAGCAGTGAGTTCTGCACCAGTCGATGAAGTCCGGTGTGATGTTTTTACTTTCCTAACTATGGTCCTTACGGGGATGACTACGGAGCCCGAGGAACGGGAAGGGGTCACTGAGCCATAGGTGTATACGTGCAGTCGGTGTCCGTGTTTCCCATGCAAATATTCTAGAGTTGTCTGTTTTAGTGCTGCCGTCGATAAATCAGCCTTCTTTTTGATGCCCGGTATGGAAAGATGCACACAAGGTTGGTGCAGACTCCATAATGGAGAAGACGGTCTAGAGGCTGGTGTAAATTGGGTTGGTAGGAAGTCGCGATGAGCATCAATAATTTTCGCAGACAATGTACTCGGCCGGTTAGCAGGAAGACTGGCAAGATGGTCCGTGGGAATCTGAGAGAGGTGACGAATATGCGCTCTCAAGGCTTCGATTGGGACAAAGGCAGTCACTGGATTCTCCTGAGTGACGAGTACTCTTGCGGCTGTAGACGCGCATTTTGGGAGTCCTTGGCACGTCTGCCGAGCTTGAGCCTGAACACTTTGCAGACACCGTATGCTCGTTTTCCTCAAGTTTCCTAGTGCAGGGATACTGTAACGAAGGAATCCCATGAATAATGCGGTGTACAGCTGGAGCTTCGAGTGCACTGATGCTCAACACGATTTCCCTCCGAGAAAGGATAGAACGTGAACGATCAATGTCAGTCGCCTTTTCATGTACGAGGCATGTGGGCTCTATGTTAAATTACGGTCGATGATTACTCCGAGGAAGCGATGGCTTCTTTCATAGGGTATTCTTGACCCATTCGTGTGTACGGTGTAATGAACATGTCCTTGCGTGTAAAGGCAACAACGGAACATTTTTCTGTAGAAATCTCCAGGCCTTACAGGCGGAGGTAGGCCGCAAGAATGCTTGCCTCCTTTTTATACCTTGCTCGAACTTCTGGAAGCGTAACTCCTGATGCCCAGATACAAATATCGTCTGCATAGACTGAGACTCTTGCCGACTGTGGCAGTACATCGACAGCGCCGACAAGCGCAAGATTGAGAAGCGTTGGGCTGAGTACTCCACCCTGAGGGACCCCACGGGAACTGAAATGTTAAGATGCTGGTCCGTCCTCAGTGTGCATAAGTAGCGATCTGTTGGATAGATAACTGCGTATCCAGCAGAACATGCGACCACCCAGTTCTGCAGCTTCCAGAGAGTTCAAAATAGCTTGATGGGTGACGTTATCATACGCCCCTTTAACATCCAGAAACAACGCCGCAGTCAAGCGCTTCAGATGATTATGATGTTGAACTGATGAAACCCGGTCAATCACGCTATCAATAGAAGAACGTTCCCGCCGAAACCCGGGCATTACATCTGGGTATATTTGACAGCGCTCCAGATACCAGTCAGTTCACGTAAGCACGATCCTTTCTATGATTTTGCCCACGCAACTAGCCAATGCGGTTGGGCGGTACGATGCTAGGTCAAGCGGCGATTTTCCAGGTTTAAGGACTGGAACCAGACGACTTGATTTCCACACGTCCGGAACTGTACCCGCACACCATGATGTGTTGAAGTGGTCTAAAAGAACACGTCGAGCTTCCCGACCAAGACTTGCAAGTGCAGAGTATGTTACTCCCTCGAGCCCCGGCGATGAAGACCGTCTGCAACCGGCCATGGCGGCGTCTAGTTCTTCCATGGAGAAAAGAAGGCCCATTCGTAAATCCCTAGATCTAGGCATTTCGCAGCAATTCATAGTTCTGCATTGGTTCCTGTGACTTTTTATTCTTGAGCAAAAATCTTCACCCATCTCCGCTTCGCTAAGTCCTTGGTGAAGTGCGAGAGTCTTGAATGGTTGGAGCTGCTGAGGAGATGTTCGCAAACCACGCACCACACTCCAGATGCGTGAGAGAGGCTTTCAAGGATCCAGTGATTCACAGAATTCTTTCCAACGGTAAGCCTGCAAGATTTCAATTCATCGCTGAATTTGCTTTTGTGTGCGCCTTGCATCCCTTAAGTCGTGCAGCGAAGTTGTGCGCCTGTATCTTCTCTCTGCTCTTCGTCGAACTGATTGGAGGCGCTGCAGCTCCACATCGAAATCTGTGAACTTTGGAATTGGAGTGAAGAAGCATCTCGCGTGTTTCATAGCCTCCTTGATGCGCTCTTCAATGCATGTTGTAATGTCTTCTCTGTAGGCGTCTTCCATAAAGGTTTAAGTTGTAACCAACACAGTGCTGTGCGCGTGTGTGATTTAATTCCTCTAAAATTAACTAATCACGCGCACAGCCTGGATACATTTCGTCATTGTGTAAATAGTTTGTACATATAACTTCTCCCCTCCTCTCTTCCTCTCGCCTCACCTCTTTCATTTCATTTCTCCATTCTGCCTGCTATCCTTATCCTTTATTTCCGCTGGCCCAGCTCAGCTGCTTCAGTATCGATGGCAGATGCCGGGGCTAGCAAAAATCTTTTCCTTCTTTTTTACTATTATTTTTAATAAAACCACTACCACCACCACTATAAAGGTTTTAAACATAGACCAGTCTATTCGTTGCAAACGTTTGGCAGATCTGCATCCAGCGAGACCAGAAACAATGATATATGTGGGGATGTGGTCACATTTATGCGTTTCCACGTCGACAAACCACCGGACGCGTCTCGCAAGGCACCGAGACACAAATGCCAAGTCCAGACAACTGCTGTAAGACAGCCCTCGAATGTACGTTGGAGAACCGTCGTTAAGGCACTGTAGGTCGTGATGACATGCGAAACAGACAAGACTTCTTCCCTTCGAATTCATCCGGATTCCTCCCCACATGGCGTGATGCGCATTAAAGTCACCAGTGACGATGCAAGGCCCAGGTGTTGCAGCCAACAAGTCCCTCAGTCTGTCGGTGTCAAACCTTGTTGTTGGAGATAAATACGCGCCCACAAGCGTAAACGTCAGGGTGCGCCTTTTCACCGTTACACAGACGTACTGGTTATGGTCGTGAGGGGGAACCGTATAGTGCATGTAAGTAAGCTCCCTTCGAATGTAGAGGGTGACCTTGCTATTTCCCCTGTGCGTGGAGGATGCAAACGCTTTTAGCCAGAAATTCGGATGGGATTTTGTAAATTGGGCTCACAAATCACAAGGATTGGAAATCTGTGTTTATAGGCGTATTCGCGAATGTCTGTAATGCGGGAATTGAGTCCGCGGGCATTCCACTGTAAAATTGACGCTTCTCTGACTTGGCTTTGAAATGGTAACGCTGGGAGAGCCATTGTTTCTGCTACTGGAAAGCTGGAAGAACTGGTACCTGCAATGCATTCCGTGCTGCTGGCGAGTGAAAGATAGACAGAATCACATGCATGGCGTTCATAAAGGACCTCAAGATGGCGAAGACCTGCAGTTTCTCACCTAGGGCTGGATCTCTGCCTTGGGCTCGCTCAGCTGTAGGCGTGGGACAGTGGAGGTGTGGTGCCTGCTCAGACACCAAGGTCGAGCGTGGCTTCGGCTATGGTGGCCATGTCACCTCTGAAGCACTCGTTCCGGCTTCACCAGTCACCGGGCTTGCATTACTCGGTGTCGGTGGAGGGAGAGGACAAGTAGCAGGAGCGATGGGGGCTTCCCTGCCGCTGTCAGCCTTTCGTCTAGCAGATCGTCGACGACGCGAACGACGCCGACGCACCGTAGCTGCGGCCTCTCTGTGCGTTGAATGGTCTCGCACCATTTGCTTCAACACCGCCCGTTCTTTCTTCAGGCGGGGACAGACTTGCGAAGGAACGTCATGACAGCCACGGCAGTTAACGCACTTCAAGACAGTAGCGCGGCAACTGTCACCGCTATGTGCTTCAGAGCAGAGCGGGCACGCTTTGGTGTTATTACAAACACCACTTACATGCCCAATTTTCATGCACTTCCGACAGTGAAGTGGCTTCGGGACGAATGGGCGAACTGCATGTCGAAAGTAGCCAAACTACACGTGCGTTGGAATACAGTCGCCCTTAAAAGTAAGCTTGACGCACCTTGACTTGCCGAGGCGCTGAAGCTTGGTTATTTCGAGGCTGTTCGTCGCTGGTTTAATAAGTATCGGCAGGTCGGATTCAAGGATCTTCGCATCGATGTCGTAAATGACCACAGCGGTTGTGCCATTGTCTTCAAGAACAAGAGAGCGGACGGGGATGTCTCGATCTTCTTGATGGTGGCTAGACTTTCCAAGGCGCTCCGCTCCGTTACATCGATGGCAAGGAGGTTCCTTCGGCTGTTGATCCTGACGTCCTTGATCACCCCCGGGACGCGAGCCTCGAGGAACACCGACGTAGCCTGTCTGTTAAGCAGGTTGAGGTTGTCGGTGGGCGATTCAGGCGTAAAAAAGGACTCTATGCGCCGATGCACCACGCGTCGTGATGACGGTAGATGTGCTTGATGAGGATGAGTCCTCTCTCTTACGAAGTCTTCTCTTGGCTTTCTTGCTCATCACTGGGACGAACCCGTCGTCCGCCGAAGAGTCCTCGCTTGTGGCTAAGTGCAGCACGGTGGCCTGTCTGCTTGCCTCGCTCGATTGGTGGAAGCGCTTCCTCTGGGCGGCTGCCGCCGACCCACCGGGTTCCAGAGGAGGCCTGACGTCCTCCACTTCCATGGCCGTCACGAAGAGGGAGCGGCGCCTCCCGGATTGTGGAAAAAAACGATAAAACTTCAGAGGCAAAGAGATAGCGTTCTGGTCTGGAACAGAAAGCTGAAAATTTTGCACTGAAGCAAGTCTGCTACACAAGCGATGTCTGAGGGCTTGCAGATATGCCTCTACGGCCAAATGGACGCAATTAAGAGATCTGCAGATAGCGGGCTGTCAAACAACTTAGCTCGTGTGAATTAGTTTAAAGGTTTTCTTTTTGATCTCGCACTTACCGACTGGGACGAGAGCCACAGGAATTGCATCAATGCCATTTTTTGGAAGGACTCAAGCGGCAGGCTTAGGGCTGGCAAGCTGGCAAACCAAGCTGCCAACCCTCCACCTGGGAAGGTCAAAGACAGCTCTCAACAAAACGCTCACTGAGGTTCACATGAACTGCGTCTTCAACTAAGATGTGGCCAAGACCCCTTAACGTAGAACGGCCTCACCAATGGTGAACAAGCCGGAACTACCAGAAGAAGCAAAGAACAGCAGCAGCCAGCTAGGGCACGTCAGCCTTCCTCCTCGTTGTTTCTACTCCACCTCGTTCTTCTCTTTCGGAGCACGCTCATTCCTCCACGAGCACCATCTAGTTCTTTCACTTCGTCTTCCTCTGCCCTGATTGCTGGCTTTACGTTTGCTGTTGTCCTCATATAAATGGCGCATATCCACGAGGGAGATTGACCATTACCAGGCGGTGACTACCGGTTTTGCAAATTTCAGACGGCAGAAATGAGGCGTTATGCGAAATCTGAGCACCTTAGTTTCCTTGACAGAGATGGTTGACGGTGGTAATGGGGCCTAACAAGCTTAAAGTTACGAGCGGTTTAGAACAAAAGAAAAGAAAGACATAAATAGGAATTTTAGAAAAGAGAAATCTGAAATAATGGATAAAAGGGGTATAACGACAGAACATAATGGAAATCGTTTTGTTTCAATAAGACTGGCAAAAACGGTCTTGCATTGTCGTTGCTGTTCTCTTGAAACGAAAAATAGCGCTACCCACGGGAGCGATTTTGCAAGGTCTCTGGCGGCGACGTGCCGGTGCTCCAAACCGGTTTACAGTAACGCAGTGAGAGCGGAAGTCTTATTCAAGAACATATTAATGATGATGAACACACTTTTGTGAGCCCAAAAGGAAACGCAGGAACACTCCTCTTTGAGTAGCCCATTGGGTTGAGCTGCAGCCTTGGCTCTCGGTGGGCATCACCTGCACATATCGACTCGTGCTGGACAGCACTTGCTCCACTGCTCAGTCGACAGATTATCTGTATTGCATAGCCCTGGGTTGTTTGGCATGCCCATACTATGGGGTATAGGCCTGTTTTCAACAGCAAATTTGGGTGCGTATCCTTCGGGGTATACGCCACAGCCTATACAAGTATTCCAGAATTCAGGGCAGAATCCTGGTGCTGCGTTTCTTGATAGTTGCACTAAGTCACTGTGTGCATTTCGCAGTTTTTCGTGTGTAACAATTCGTAGTACTGTTATTAACAACATTTCTTCTAATTTGGTAAAGTGCCTCCGATGATTCGATCTTTCGCGGTCGCTAAGGGCTGTACCATTGCCGTAATCGCTGCTAATTTGCGCAGTCATGTTAACGGTCTATGTAGACTACGAAGCGATAAAGAAGGATTCATAGAACGGCATTTTGTGAACTATTCTGACAAGTTTGCCATTTGCTTGGAAGGAAACAACGCCTTTACACAAAGCGGCAATCCAGAGCAAAATCATAGCTAAATGTTCTTGATTATGGTTTCAATTTAAGTGAGAAATGAATGCCAACAAAATAACTTCCTGCAGAATAACACGGCACTCCAAAACTGGATCTGTTTCCTCTACAAGGCAGCAGCTGTGCCGAGGGCGCTATACCCTGGTCACTTGCGCAATGTGCTGCTCGCGCGATTCATTAGCGATGGGATACTACGTGCATACGGCCTTGATTATGCAGTGAATTTACACCCTTTGTAAATGTGTACAGAAGTGACTTGGCATTAGCTCGCGAGTGGCGCGACCTTGTTACTTTTTGTACTTTGTAATTAGTGTACAAAACTTCCCCGTCTTTTCTCTCGCTTCTCTGCCTGTGGCTTTCATTCCACCAGCTGCAGCACTGGTGCTTCCATTTTGTAGTGTGACGTTAATTCCACCAGCTGCAGCACTGGTGCATTGTTTTTGTATTTTTGTCAGTCAATCATTACTACTACTTCTTTCTTTAAGGTGTGACTGCTGGCGAGTTAAAGAAGCTTTCTGAAGCCCACATATAGTCGACCGCAGGGTTACGGAACGCAAACCGTGGGTATAAGAAGAGGGAACGATTCTGAGAGAACCATTAACGTTCTCCTGCGTCATGACTCAAGTAGAAGACTTGTGCGCAGTTTGTCTCAGTCCCTAGCCCAATGGTTCTGTCGAATTCAATCTCATGGTCACAAGCCAGGACGTGCTCGGCCACTGCGCTTCGCTCCCTGTTCATTTGTCCGACGTAAGGTTTGTGGCGCTTCAACCATTCCGTCATATTGTTGGTCTCCACCACCTCCGACGCCAAGCACTCCAAGCAGGGGGTTTTCCGTGCCACGGCTTGTACATTTTCTTTAGAACTACGGATCTTTTGGATGGTAAAGCAGGCGTCGTCCGATAATAGTATCCGGCTTGAGTGCAGTTTTCACCCCTTCCTTTCTGAGAGTACTGGCCAAGGTTTCGCTGACGGCCTTTACGTACGAATTGCATACGCGTTTTTGCTCCTAGCGTGTCCTTAGCATAGGCGTAGAATCGTTTTTCTTGCGTCCTTTTCGATTTTCGATATCAATTTCTTAGGAACGTTTTCTTTGTTGATTAGTTTAGTGGTGCAACAGCAGCTTTGCACCGAACAGCGTCATAGTTTAGTGGTGCAACAGCAGCTTTGCACCGAACAGTGCCATAGAACAGTGGTTTATTATACAAAAGGTTATGTATAGACTATTTTCGAAAAACTTCACCTCAAAGAAACTAAGCAGCACACCCCGAAAAAAAAATCGTAAAAATTGGAAACCGGTGGGTACACAGCGGCACTGGGGATCGAAACCCGAACCGCCCTCGACCGCATACTCAAATCGATGCCAGCGCTGCTGTCGGTGATTTTAAATTAACTGAGCAAGAATTGGGAATCTCCTTCAACCAATTTCACGCTACTCTTCGGACAACTCTTTCACAGCGTTCCTCCCACAAAGGCTGTGACAACAAGGGACACGATTTGCTGCATTAAATAGATTTAGAACGGGAAGGGCGACAGCGTGATGCGCGAAGAAAGATGTGAGCGGATACATATTTAGAGACAAATTGGCATTATTTTCAAGAGCTGCGCAGACGACCGGTTGCGCGGGTAAGAGGGAGGAGAGAGAGAAGGACAGTAGAGAGAAGTGGTGTCTCCGACTGTACCGTTGGCTGCCCCTTCCTTTTTCCCCCTTTCACTTTTCCTGCAGTCATGTAGCGCAGGTATTAGTTGCTTCTTGAGTGCGCAATTTTTTTTTGCTTACGACGCTGAAGAAAGAAGCAGTTGGCGCATCTGCCGAAACGGCTTGTAAAGCTCTTATACATGAACGCATCCTTGTCGCCAGTCCGTTGTAAAAAAACATACAACAGCTAATGTATCTGTCC
>NC_135502.1:146688609-146821109 GCF_052857255.1 Amblyomma americanum | reverse complement strand
ATTATACCAAATTAAGGTGAGAAGTAGGCACGAGCCAGGATTCTTTATGTTTTGAGTTGTAAATTTCTTTTGCACACTTGCCATACATGCATAATTTATGTTTGCTGCATTCTGCTGTTTGCTGCATTCGGAGATCATGTAAGCTTTGTTTATGCAGAATACGAAGAAGGCTTCTTATCTTACTGTTGTCGGTCAGCCACTTGGAGAAATACTTCTCTCTTGTCGCCGTCAGTCCCACTTTCTGTAAAGTTTGTTCCCTTGACGCCCTTGTTCCTGCACAAGTCCACATCAGGTGGCGAACATCCACCTCTGCAGCTGGTGCGGAACACCTCGGGCAAGCGATGGGTCCAACGTCTTCTTCATAGCCTCTTCGGCACGTGACCGACGGCATAAAGGCCGCCCCAGACCTGATCGCTTTAAGAAATACCTCCTCCAATCTCGTTAGGTTATGAGGGCGGGGGAAAGTGCGCGAGGGAATGAGGGCACGTGTACTTTTCCTTAAAGAGGTTGCTAAGGTGTTTTTTTTATAATTGCACTCTCTTTTGTGTATTTCGGCGATCCTATGCAAGTTGTCAATATTGTTTCTTAATGTTGTTTTAATTATCGATCACAGCCAATTTTTATAAAGTTTGAAGAGCTGAATAATTCTATAAAAGAAAAAGGTGCTCACTGAGCACTGCATAAGGGCGTTGCATATATGGTGCGTGTATTTCTTTTGCAGAAGATGAATCGCCTGTATGGTTAAACGTGTTGCCGCTGCCCAGACTATCTGACAGTAGTTAAGATAGAAGCAAACTAGTGCTTTCTATAGTGACAGCGTTACCTGTACAAGAGGTATAGTTCGCTTGCGACCAATAATTCCAGTAAACTGCGTTACCTTTTGTAATACACGATTGACATTGTCCCCCCACAAAATATTGAACGAATATAATATCTTAAGAGAATTAAGTTGCCGAAAATATCAATCGTATGGTTATCGAGGGTAACATTTCGGTTTAGAACAATTTTTTGGCACCAGAGATTACATTTTTGTTTATTTTTCATAAATCTTCATGGAGTTAACAATGCACCATTTATGTATTGATTTCAATATAATATTTTATAACAAATTTCTTGCAAATCAAACCCTGAGAACAAGGGGCTCATATGATCGGCATATCTGACACATTTTGCAGTCGCGGAGATATTGACAGTATTGATTTATATATAGAAGAGCAATCGCCCGAAAATGCTGCCCTGCGGCACTCCGCAAACCAGAGACATAATTTCTGAAGTCTCCTTGCCTATCCGACCAGCTTGTTTTCTATGGGACAGATACGAGTTAAATAGCTGCTGAGGCAGTCCCCGGGCACCATATTGTTGAAGCTTTTGAAGCAAGTTATGACTCACACTGTCAAATGTCTTGGAGAAATCCACGAACATGGCAGTCATAAAAGTCTTAGTCGCAAATTCAGACAATATTGCTACGGACGCTGGGAGGACGACGAAGTGGTTGGTAACACTCATCCCTTTTCTGTTCATGACGAAAAATTCACCGGTGTTGCGCTCCCACGTGCTTTTCCTTTTTGTTAACTGCGTTCAGGTGAATAGCCACCCGATTCTTGGCTGATCCCCCAGTGTGGGTATGTGCCATCTTTTGATAGGCTAACAACAACAACAACAAGTGCGCGCTTGTGTGCTGTGAGTCTACTCCAAGCCATCGGTTCCTTGCGTAACAGGTTACCTCTGCTCTTTCTACTGCTGCTTCTAGACGCCACGTATCATGTGGTGGAGGTTGCTAAATTCGATCCCCGACCTCAAGCTGGCTCTCCGTCGTGGCCGCCGTCTCGCCAACATGTCTACCGAGTCCGAGCCATCTCCCTCTCCGTCAACACCGCCAGCGGTCGTCGTCGCCCACCACCGCGAACCTGGCACGTTCTGCGGCACAGACGACGTTGATGTGGACGACTGGCTGGCCCTTTACGAACGCGTCAGCACGCACAACAGGTGGGATCAAACGCTGATGCTCGCTAATGTGATATTTTACCTGACCGGAACCGCGAGAGTGTGGTTCGAAACCCACGAAGATGACTTGACCTCATGAGACATATGTAAGCAGAAGCTCCGCGACCTTTTCGGAAAACCCATCGGCCGCCAACTCGCCGCCAAGAAGGCACTCGCGTCCCGCGCCCAAACTTCCTTCGAGCCATACATAGCCTACATACAAGACGTCCTCGCCTTGTGCCGTAAAGTTGATAAAGACATGTCCGAAGCAGATCGAGTTGGCCACATACTGAAAGGCATTGCCGACGATGCCTTTAATCTGCTTCTATGCAAAGACTGTTTCACGGTCGCTTCTGTTCTTGAGGTGTGCCGCCGTTTCGAGCAAGCCAAACACCGGCGCATTTCTCACCGTTTTGACCGGCTGCCGAACACTGCTGCTAGCTCCTCCTGTGAAGATCTGCCAACATTGCGGCAGCCTTCCGACCCGGCTAACTTAACCCGTATCGTGCGCCGCGAACTGGAGGCGATGACGCCCGCTGTTTCTTCCTTGCCACTGCCGGACAACACCTTGGCCCTCATCCAAGCCGTCGTTCGCCAGGAGGTTGCGAACTTGGCCGTCCCTTCTCCTCGCGTCGTGGACAACGCTCATGCCAGCCCGGACCCTCCAGTGATCGCAGCTGCCACTTACAGTCGCAGCTTCTCGCCTCGGTACCGATATCGCAATCCTGCCGAATAGCGTACCTCTGATGACAGGCCGATCTGTTTTACCTGCTCTCGCGTCGGACACATCTCCCGTCACTGCCGCAGCCGTTGGTCCCCGCCACCTCGCCCCTACTCCTTCGTCGACCGCCGCAACGACTACGGCCCGCATCGTTTCACACCACGATCCGATCCGCTCCCTGACGAGCCCGCTCCGCACGCTCGTGGGTCCAGCCGCTCACCTTCTCCTTTAGGCTGCCGCTCCCGTTCTCATCCCACAGGCCGCAGCCCTTCTCCTTCGACCTCCCGCCATTTCTCGGAAAACTATCCGATGCAGCCCCCGGAGGTGACGCTGCATCATTGACCCGGCCTGAAAATCCTCTCTTGAAACCCGCTGCCCAACGTAATCTATTGAATGTTCTCGTCGATGGTGTCCCGGTCCTTGCCCTCATTGATGCTGGCGCCCAAGTGTCTGTCCTGGGCTCTTCTTTGCGCCACCGTCTGAAGAAAGTTTTAACGCCTGCCGCCATGTCCACGGTTCGCGTCGCCGATGCAGCCCCGCTGCCGTGATTGGAATGTGCACTGCGAGAGTCAGCATTGCCGGGCGTCATATACCCGTTCTGTTCACCGTCCTGACCCGGTGCCCTCAGGACATAATCCTTGGCCTTGACTTTTTAACCGCCTATTCAGCTCTTATTGACTGTTCCTCAGACCTTCTTCGATTGGATCTGCCCCTGTGCAATGACGACTCCACCAGCTCACCTCGCCTTCAATCCACCGAGTTTGCTCGTCTGCCGCCGCAAACTGCTGTCTACATCCCTCTGTCGCCTTCTCCTCCCGTCCCTGATGGGGACTACGTCGCCTGCCCTATCACCGCTGTGATTCTGAATCGTAATGTCCTCTTTCCCCACACCATTGTCCACATCAACAACAACTGCACCTGCCTCCCTGTCCTCAACTTCAGCCTGTCCCCTCAGGTACTTCCGACCGGCATTTCCCTTGCTGATCTGTCCCCATTGACCGATTGCACAGTTTCTGTCCTGGCTCCTGACCCAACGATTGCCGTCTCCAATGTCCCTACATAGCAACCCTCCCGTGAGGACTCTATTTCCCGGATGATCGTAGCCGATCTGCCGTCTGCTGATTCTACAGCTCTTCACAGCCTTTTGTCCTCCTACAGTGATATTTTTGAATTTGGGGACCGTCCCTTGGGTCAAACCTCTGTTGTCGCCCACCACATTGACACCGGCGAAGCCCGCCCTATTCACGGACGCCCCTATAGGGTCTCCCTCGCAGAGCGCCGTGTTATTCAGGCAGAGGTGGACAAGATGCTGGCCCGCAACATCATCAAGCCTTCGAGTAGTCCTTGGGCGTCCCCTGTCGTGCTTGTTAAAAAGAAAGATCAAACCTGGCGATTCTGCGTCGATTACCGCCATCTGAATGCCGTCACAAAGAAAGACGTCTACCCTTTGCCCCGAATTGACGACGCTCTCGACTGCTTGCGCGGCGCCAGTTACTTTTCCTCCATCGATCTTCGCTCAGGGTACTGGCAGATCGCTGTCGATGAACGGGATCGGGAGAAAACCGCCTTTGTCACTCCGGACGGCCTGTACCAATGTAAAGTCATGCCTTTCGGCCTGTGCAATGCCCCTGCGACCTTCGAGCGCATGCTAGACTCCCTCCTGCGCGGTTTTAAGTGGACGACATGCCTCTGCTACTTAGATGACGTGATTGTTTTTTCGTCCACATTCCAAAGCCACCTGCATCGCCTTTCAGCCATCCTTGCCGTCTTCCGCCGCGCTGGTCTTCAGTTGAACTCGAAGAAATGTACCTTCGGCCACCGTCAGCTCAAGGTCCTTGGCCACTTGGTCGATTCTGCTGGGATCCAACCCGACCCCGACAAAGTCCGCGCCGTGCGTTCATTTCCTACTCCGCGCTCCTCCGGTGATGTGCGCAGCTTTCTCGGCCTATGTTCCTATTTCCGCCGGTTCATCCAGAACTTTGCGGAAATAGCCCGACCTCTTACCACGCTCCTCAAGAAGGACACCCCGTTCTCTTGGGGACCCCCCCCCCCCCCCAAGCTGACGCCTTCAGAGCCCTTATCAGTGCCCTCACTGCTCCACCTGTGTTGGCGCACTTTGATCCTTCAGCCCCTACGGAACTTCGGACCGATGCGAGCGGCCATGGCATTGGTGCCCTACTTGCTCAGCGGCAACGCAACAAGCTTCGCGTTATTGCGTACGCCAGCCGTCTCCTTTCTGTGTCAGAGCGCAACTATTCTATCACCGAGCGGGAATGCCTCGCTCTGGTTTGGGCTATTGCAAAATTCCGCCCTTACTCGTTTGGGCACCCTTTCTCTGTTATCACGGATCACCACGCCTTATGCTGGCTTTCTTCGCTCAAAGACCCTACTGGCCGGCTGGGGCGCTGGGCTCTTCGCCTTCAAGGGTACACATTTTGTGTCGTCCACAAGTCCGGCCGCTTGCACCAGGACGCGGATTGCTTGTCCCGTTACCCTGTCGATCCGCCTTCCTCCAACGAATTGCGAGGCTGACACCTGCGTCTTATCCATCTCGGCCTTCCGCAACATTGCGCAAGAACAGCGCTTGGATTTGTCGCTACGTTCCCTCATCGACCGCCTCACTGCCAACCGCTGTGATGCGTCCCTCGCCCCGTTTGTGCTCCATAAGAACGTCCTCTACCGGCGCAATATGCGGCCTGACGGCGCTGACCTCTTGCTCGTGGTCCCTCAACACCTGCGCAGCAGCGTCCTTGAACAGCTTAATGACGTTCCCACGGCCGGTCATCTTGGAGTCTCCCGCACCTACGACAGCGTGCGCCGCCGCTTCTTTTGGCCCGGTCTATACCGTTCTGTCCGCCGTTATGTGGCCGCTTGCGAACTGTGCCAACGGCGGAAGACGCCCTCGGTTCTCCCTCCCGGGCACCTTCAGCCGATTCCCATCCCCGTAGACCCGTTTTCCCGTGTCGGCCTCGACCTGCTCGGCCCTTTTCCGGTGTCTGCTATGGGAAACAAATGGATCGCGGTCGCGACGGACTACTCCACGCACTACGCTATTACTCGAGCGATCCCAACCAGCTGCGCAACTGATGTCGCTGACTTTCTCCTGCACGACGTCATACTCCACCACGATGCTCCCCGTCACCTGCTCACCGATCGCGGTCGCTGCTTTCTTTCCAAAGTGGTCGCCGAACTCCTCCGGTCCTGCTCCGTTCGTCATCAATTCGCCACGGCCTACCATCCGCAGACGAACGGCCTCACTAAACGTCTGAACCGTACCCTCACCTACATGATTTCCATGTACGTCTCCGACCATCGCTGCGACTGGGATATTAGCCTCCCATTTGTTACATTCGCCTACAATTCTACGCGTCACGATACAGCCGGTTTCTCCCCTTTTTATCTTCTCTTTGGCCGCGATCCTTTGCTGCCCTTCGACAGTGTACTGCCCGCCACCGCCTCCACGAGTCCTTACGCTCGGGACGCCATCGCTCGCGCCGACGCTGCCCGTCTTGTCGCCCGCCAGCGGCTGTCGGCCTCACAAGTCAATCAGAAACGACCTACTCTCCTGGCTCCCTTGTGTTACTCTGGATCCCTTCCCGCCGTGTGGGCCTTTGTGAAAAACTGCTCCCCCGATATACAGGCCCTTATCGGGTCGTACGTCCGGTGACCGCGGTGACGTACGAGATCACCCCGCTACATCCGCCATCTCCGGCCGCTGCACCCCGCACCGACATCGTCCATGTGTCCCGCCTCAAACCTTACAACTCGCCGTCTAGCTGGCCTGTGTAGTGCGCACCGGGACGGTGCTTTTGCCGCGAGGGGGGTCATGCTACGGACGCTGGGAGGACGACGAAGTGGTTGGTAACGAAGACGACGCGGAAGTGCGCGCTTGTGTGCTGAGAGTCTACTCCAAGCCATCGGTTCCTTGTGTAGCAGGTTACCTCTGCTCTTTCTACTGCTGCTTCTAGCCGCCATGTATCAATATATTCTTTTTGCTCAAGCAGTGCCAGTTCTATAATTTAAGCTGCCGTGGTGACTTAGCGGCTATGGTGCTCGGCTGCTGACCCCAAAGACGCGGGTTCGATCCCGGTCGCGGCGGTGAAATTTCGATGGAGGCGAAATTCTAGAGTCCGGTTTACTGTGCGATGTAAGTGCACGGTAAAGAACTCCAGGTGGTCGAAATTTTCGAAGCCCTCTACTACGGCGTCCCTCATAACCTGAGTCGTCAAAACCATGGGACGTTAAACCCATGGGACGTTAACACCATATAAAAATTGCTAATTTATTTTCAGGGAAGGTATATTAATATGATGTCTGTAGGTTACAAGAACCGATTACTACTGATAATCTCAAGTGCAAGAATTTCTCCAACACTTTGAAAAAATAAGCAAAATTGACACAGGCCAGCAATTTCCGGTCATTCCTGTCGCAGTTTTTTTACAAGATACTAACCTTTGCTATCTGCATTTTATCTGAAAATACTCTGGTAATCAAAATCACGTTAAAAAGACAATCAAGGATCGGCGAAATGACATCGGCTGGGTTTTTCGCAGGCCATACCTGGATGCCATCCATATCACAGCTGCTGGAATTGTTTGTGTTTTTTAATAGGTCTGACCCTTCAGCGCATGTAGGACGAAGGAAAAACAATGTGCCATTACTAGTGTGCACATATTTTATCTCTCTAGATGGTACTGCATTCGACACAGTATTCATAAAGAAATCCTTAAATGCGTTAGCTATTTGGCTGCCACACATAAGACAATCACTCACGTGCAATTTTAGTGGCAGAGCATGCGACTGACCACGGTGTAACAGCATGTTTAACCTAGACCACCATTCATTGTTTCTCCCATTTTTCACGTCAAAGAATACAAAATAGCAGGTTCGTTGCAACGAGCGCATCTTTCGTGTTAATTTATTTTGAAACTGTTTAAAATTGTTGAGGTCTTCAGGCTCACGCGCAATAAGAAATTGCTGATACATCCTGTGCTTAGCGTTTATTTCGCAATAAAGTTCCATGCCTTACATATATTCAAAGGCTGTCGTCGCTGTTTTAGAACAAAATGGACGTTATAAATACATTTGAATATTTCGAGGTAACGCTGCAAGCCTCATTTCGGTCAGAGTGTTCAGATACGTAACTCAGACGGTGGAGACCGCTTCAACAAAGCATCTAAACTTTGATATGCAATTAATTGTTATGAAAATGCTTGTTGTGCTTTTATTGTGTTGGCTGTTTTTCTCTCGCCAAGAAATACAGGAAGATGATTGCTAATATATCAAGACAGGAATCCGGCACGAATGGTAGACTCCATTTCATTTATTGAACCCTCAGGCCCTCAGGCATTAAAGAAGGGAGTGGAGACAAGACAAAAATACATGAACAGAAGCAATGCATATTATAGCAGAAAGTATTTTCATTCTCCTGTTATACAATGCTAGCTAGTGTTGTGTGAAAATGCTGGTTATCACTAATGTCAACGACATCTGTGGAAAGCCAATTCCATTCACGTGATGTACGAGGCACGAAAGGCCGAAATCTGTTATAGTGTTACGTGTTTCAATGACAACGCTGACGATGGACAATGCGGTTTGACACGTATCTGAGTGACAAAATGAGGGCATCGCGTAGCAAGGGATGGAGACACAGTTTATGTAAAAGCCTCAGGTGAATTATCTGAAGTGGGATGCTAAAAGAGAAAAAGAAAGATTAGCTTTATTGCTTGTTACACTCGCGGTACGGTGAAATTTGGACAAGATAAAACAAGCAGCGTTATTTTGTACCAGCTGAATTATTTTTACATGAAAGGACCCCATATGGCGGCGGCGCATTTCAGTTTAGATGGTATTAGTGTTTTGTAAAGCAATATTTTCAAGGAAGAACGAGCTTTGCGAAAGCTACAGCGCGCGTAGCTGAACATGCGGTTATTTTTTTCAGTAATGTACTCACTCTGGCACGTCCGGTTAAGTTCAGCAGAAATATGGACACCCCAGTTACTTGAATGAAGTGACCGCTTCTAAGGGAACGTTATTTAGGTAGTACACACGAGGAGTGATGGCATCCCTGTCATCATTCGCCGAGCCTTTAGGCATCACTACAGGATTCACTTGGTACACACAAAGAACAAAAACTGCGGCAGCAGCAGCAGCAAAAGCCACACAGTTCTCCCGTTCGACAAAGTCAAATTTATACACCAACCTGCAGCGTAAAACACGCAAGAATCAGCGAAACAGTCGGTTTGCCGTCGCTGCTGCTGAGTGCCAGATATAGACGTTGTAGTCGAGTGAATATCCACGTTGTAGTCGATATTCAGTTGAGTAAGCTTTAAAAATAATATTCCGTGACTTTTTCGAGTGCTTTATAGTAACAAAGTAAAATGCAGTCAGCTTCTTATGAGCGATCTTAATTATGGTGATGTTTGATAGCGAGGCTGGCAAGTTCGGTTTCAAAACAAAATGGCCTTCGAAAGCGCCATGCCTTACGGGTGTAAAAAACGGATTACACTCGAGAAAGTTAGCGAGGTTGGTCGAGATTTCGTGTTCTAATAGTTCTCAGCAACTATTAGTGAGCGAGATATGATGATAATTTGTAGTGATGGTTCTATTTCCAAATATGAACAGTGAACTCGGCAGCAGTGACGGCAAACCGACTGTTTCGCTGATTCTTGCCTGTTTACGCTGCAGAAAGAAGACAGCTGTACCCATCGCCGCTATCACCTGGGCGTTTCAGCGACCATCGAGGACATATCGGACACATCTGACGTCACTACCGACGTCACCAGCGGAAACCCAGAAAAGAAGGCGCCCACCCCGGATCTGGCACTCGGCAGCATCGACGGCAAACCGACTGTTTCGCTGATTCTTGCGTGTATTACGCTGCAGAAAGAAGACAGCTGTACCCATCGCCGCTATCACCTGGGCGTTTCAGCGACCATCGAGGACATATCGGACGCATCTGACGTCACTATCGACGTCACCAGCGGAAACCTAGATAAGAAGGCTCCCACCCCGGATCTGGCACTCGGCAGCAGGGACGGCAAACCGACTGTTTCGCTGATTCTTGCGTGTTTTACGCTGCAGGTTGGTGTATCAATTTGACTTTGTCGAACGGGAGAACTGTGTAGCTTTTGCTGTTGCTGCTGCCGCAGTTTTTGTTCTTTGTGTGTACCAAGTGAATCCTGTAGTGATGCCTAAAGGCTCGGCGAATGATGACAGGGATGCCAAAAGTGAACTACGTGAGCTTCGTGCTGAAATGAAAAGTTTGAAAGATTCCATGACTTTTATCAATGCAGAATTTGAGGAAATCAAAAAGAAACTAGCTGAACAACAAGATGAAAACAAAGATCTTAAGAAAGAGAATGAAAGTCTGCGGAAAAGGGTCAAGGCAAATGAACATGCCATTAAACAGCTTCAGCGAAGAATGGTTCAAACAGAGCAGTACTCCCGAAGATGTAATGTCGAAATAAAAGGCCTGGTGCAGAAGGAGAATGAAAATGTTGCTGAACTGGTAACAAAGGTAGGCAGTGCTATAGGCGAGACTATCACTGCTGATGACATAGCAGTTTGTCATCGCGTGCCAACTCGTGAGGAAGGCAAAAGCAACATAGTTGTGCAATTCAAATGCCGCGAAAAAAGAGATGCTCTTCTGGAAAAGGCTCGAAGCAAATACATAACGAATGAACAAGTCGGATTCGTAGATAAAGAAAGTGTGTTCGTTAACGAACATCTTTGCCCTACACTGAAGCGACTTCTTTCCTTGGCGATAAAAAAGAAACGTGAGTTTGACTGGAAGTTTGTATGGGCCAGGAACGGAAAAGTTCTTGCGCGGAAAGCTGAGGGAAGCGACGTATTGCGAATCGAACGCGATAAAGACTTGTCAAAGATTTACTAAGGTGGTGTGTTGCTAGTTCTTTGCTTTCATCGTAATCATGTTATATCGAGAGTTCTGCTCACCTTCTGATATAACACTGCAGGCGCCAACCCAGGCATTAACATCGGCTGTCCATATCAATGCACGTTCGTTGGCATCAAAGCTAGAACAATTCACTATGTTTCTCGACGAATTCCGGTTTCGAATGCATGTCATCATGATCACGGATACATTGTATCACGATGAAAGCGAGACGCTAACATTAGCAGGCTATAAACACTACTACCAAAACAGAACTGAGGGACGGGGCGGCGGCGTAGCGATGCATATCAGGGATGACGTGTGCTGCGAAGTGGAGCACCGTTTCACGTGTACTACTGCTGATCTGGAGGCGTTATATGTTTGTAGTGGGAAAGATATGTTTTCTGTAGTATATCGCCCTCCTTCCGGGAACAAAAACCATTTTTTGACTTTCATCGAAGAAATGTTGGAGTACGCTTCCTGTCATCAATACCGTTTGATTCTGGGAGGCGATTTCAATATTAACTTAGCTGGAAATGACACGCATTCCGTTCAGTTCAATAACACACTTCTGGCTTCTGGCTTTTATTCCGTTATCAATACACCAACGCGGGTAACCGAAACAGACCAGTCTGTCCTTGATCTTTTCATTGTCAACTCAGACATTTCCGTACATACTGCTGGAACCATATGCTATGACTTAAGCGACCACTGTCCAATATTTATTGCGTACTCCAGCTATAGACCACGAGAAAAGACAAGCAAGGACGTACCTCTGTATAGGAATATATCGAATGGTAATATGGAATCCTTTTGGGCCCGCCTATCAAACAACGACTGGTATCCAGTTTATAACGAGAGTAATGCCTCTGAAGCTTACAACAAATTCCAGCTTATGTTCTGCGGTCTCTATAACGAATGCTTTCCATACAAGAAAGCAAGAAAAAAGAACAAAATAAGGAAGCCATGGATAACACCCGATCATTTGAAGGCGATTAAGGAGAAACAAAAACTCTTCCAAGATTTCTTGCGTACGAGAGAAATGACAGCACTCACAGACTTCAAGAAATACCGAAATAAGTTAACCGCAGAGTTAAGAAGAGCAAGGATCGCTTACTATAATAACCTCATATCTGATGCCTCAAGAACCGGTCCTCGGGAAGTGTGGAAGGTGGGCAATGAAATTCTTCAAAGGAAACGTCGGAAGTGCAGCCCCCCTGATATGTCAATAGATGGCAAATGTATTTCGGGGGTAGCTTTAGCTGAGCATTTCAATGCGCATTTTGTAGACATGATAAAACCAACCTGCGACGAAACAGGGTCAACGCCCACTGACGAACAAAATGCCACCGTATTCTTGGAACCAACGGATGAAATCGAAATTTGTAGCGCATTCCTCAACCAGAGAAACACCAACTCAGTCGATGTCGACGATCTTCAGATAAAGCCTGTCAAGTTCGTAATTGACGTTATTGCGCCTCACTTGACATAAATTTTTAACCTCGTCCTCACAACTGGCTGTTTCCCAAGTCGCATGAAAAAAGGAAAGGTATCGGTCATCTTTAAATGCCGCAAAGAAAACGACGCGGCTAACTACCGGCCGGTATCTGTATTACCCGTGTTTCCAAAGGGCCTAGAAAAAATAATATTGGTGCACATAGAAAACTTTTTCTCCAGACATAACATATTACGAGAGTACCAACATAGTTTCCGTCGAGGCAAATCAACCGAAACAGCGCTACTAACAATGAAAGAGCTCATCATCAAAAATACTGAATGCAAGACGCTTACGCTTGGTATTTTTATAGATTACAGCAAGGCCTTTGACTTTCTAAACCACAAAATTCTGTTGAAAAAACTTAGTGCTTACGGTGTCCGCGGTGTATCTTTGGTGTTGTTTAACTCTCACTTGAGTAATCGAATGCAATGTGTTAGTATTGGGGGCCATACCTCATCGTTTAAGAGCATTTCATCTGGTGTGCCACAAGGCAGTCTTTTGGGACTATTTCTTTTCAATGTATATGTCAATGACATTGTTCAACCCAATTCAGATGCTTGTTATGTTCTTTACGCTGATGATACCAGCGTGTTTGTTTCTGGTCATGACATACAAGAGGTGATTGCTAAAGCAGAAACTGAGATGACAAAGATAATCAACTGGTCCAATGCCAATGGTCTTAAGATTAACGCAAAAAAATCGAAAGCCATAATTTGTAAACCGAGTGGCAAACAGGCTATAATGCACCATCTTTTAACACTCGGTACTGCTACTATTGAAGTTGTCAACCAACATAGGATTTTAGGAGTGACATTCTCGTCTGATATGAAATGGACACACCACATCAATTTCTTGCGCAAATCACTATCATCGGCTGCGGGAGCACTTGCTAGATGCCGACATTATCTCCCGGAAAAAATAAAGGTTCACATTTACCACGCATTATTCACGTCACATTTGAACTATTGCTCGCTTGTTTGGGGAACAACGACGATTAGTAACATTAACGCAATTTTTCTTCTACAGAAAAAAACTCTTCGTAATATTGCTAATGTATCGTACTACCATCCGACAGAAGAATTGTTTGTGAGGTATAAAATAATAAAAGCAAAACATTATCCAGAACTTCGTTTACTGCACACTTTTACGCAAATAATGCCCTTCAAACGTTTTTAAAGAACACCGCAAGTTTACGTAAACAAAAAAGCGATGGTCGTACTCGCAGTTGTGACAGATGGTTTG
Organism: Amblyomma americanum; assembly: GCF_052857255.1. Lineage (NCBI taxonomy): Eukaryota > Metazoa > Arthropoda > Arachnida > Ixodida > Ixodidae > Amblyomma > Amblyomma americanum. The sequence goes on along the minus strand of NC_135502.1, from coordinate 146,807,771 downwards.
TACCACACCGCCGTACCGATTATCTCTGTCAGTCTCTACAGTACCTACTTCCATTTCTTCTGAACGATTATGAAAAGAAGGATGTATATTTCGAGACCTACAGTAAAAAACAACTGCGACAGTATTTTGTAACCCACTAAACAACCTGTCTACAATAATCATGCTCACTTTGTATTGTATGTCAATTCCGCTATGTTTTCTGATGTTCAGGGAGAATTGAGGCCGAACGCCGATCACCTGAAATTCTCATTAACAACGATTGTTTTGTTAATAATTGTACTGTATAGTTGTTTGAATGATTGTTTCAAGATATGTACTTACACTGTAATTTAGTTTGTAACCACTGCTGCCTTGTATGGGCCCCCAGGCACCTTTCGAGCTGTCGTAGAACAGCTTTTACGCCTGGGGACCTTCAACCTCGAGTTGAAATAAATGCATTGAATGGATGGGAACATACTGCCGACTTTCCATTGTTTTTGGCGGAATGGAACTAGCATTATTCTGGTTATATATCTTGGTTAGTATTAAAGAGCTGTAGGAATTTTTTTAAATTGCATTAATGCGGGGAAAACGGGCGATGAATGAAATTTTAGGGCATGACAAACTTAGAAACGCGAGAAGAATCGATGAAAATTTAAAGCATAGATGGGTAATTACATTCGAGTGGAAAGGGATGTGTTGTGTCTGTTGTGCGCGAGAGGTTCTAAAGGAAAGTTTTGTTAAGTGCTGATGCGCATACATGAGCCAGCATAGGGTACCCCGATGCCTCAGTGAATAGATTCTTCCGTATGTGGGTTGATGACGAGCAAAGGTTTTCTAATGTTGGTAGATAGCGTGGGTGGTAAAGTATTGTAAAGGAATTTATCTTTTGCTAGTTCAAGAGCAGTTATGTAGGCATCGTGAACTTTGGCCGTGAACATATCACAATTTGTTTGCACAGAGAGGGCGTCCTGTTTGTGAGGAAGTTTTCAGTATGCATTGGTAATTTTTTGTTAATTGCATCGAAGTCTTGACTTATGTAATCGAGCATGGTCTTCTTTTTCCACCTTTACGACGGCCATTCTTAATGTTAAGAATGAGCAGAAAGGTACATAGGCAATGGCCGAAGCAAAACCATCACGACTGGCTAGGATCAAACCTAAAATGTTGGCTGTGATGACAAAGATTCTGGTAGCATTATTAACTGCGTAAGTTAAAAATGCAGATGATAAATCAAGGAAGGTACCGGCTGGTGGTGAAAGTGGAGATTGGCTGGGAGGCTGGGTATGACAAGAAATATTCTGAACGTTTAAATCAACCAGTAAAAACAAAGTAGCCGATGAACATCTGGTGTTTATTGTGTTAAGTTCGTCATAAAGATCGTTAATAAACGAGCGTCGAGATGAAAGGAGGCAGTATCATATCATACGCCAAATCTTACGCGCGGTATCATACGCGGTTGACAGTAACTGATGCCCAGACAATTTCCAGGACGCTATTAGTGTAGACGCATAATGACGGTATGTCTTTCGAAATAACAAGGAGAATGTCGCCTCTCCGCCGATTAGTTCGGTTATTGCGATATATTGCGAGGAATGATTTGCTTTGGGAAAGATTTCGTTATCGTGAATTTGGGATGATAGCCAAATTTCATTAAGTGCAATGATACGCGTAGAACAGGTGTCGATCGCCGATGAACGAGATGTTTTATTAATTAAAATCCTTATGATGGTTGTAAAAGGAAGCATAACATCAGATAGTGATGAATGGCCACTACCCCTCTCACGCCGTCAGCTAGCAACATGTACCGAAGCGTCCGATCCTTGGGGCGTGTGTTCGGATGCCAGCTCGATTTCATACATTGTTTCTTTGGACGGATTGTACATGAAGCATTTGCAGTAAATGAGTGGCGTATTGGAGCGAAGGCGAAATCTTGGCTGTCCCAGGTGGCTGATTCCGAATTCGGTGATTTTCCTTCTAACAATTCCAGTGGAAGTTGAAAAATGTTCGCTTATTCAAATTTTGTGTATGCTAAAATTATTGCGTGCGATAGGATTACTTCCTTTATTTTTTATTTCGGAAACATGGCAATGATGGGTCTGTATTTATTAGCGGAAAAGACGCCTAAAAGATGAACACGATGAAATGAGTCAGCTGGTAGCGAGTCAAGAACTTCGATTCGTCTATTGGTCGGTGTGCTTTCTGCTTGTTGCCAGATTTCTAAAGAGTCTGTCAATTCATGAACAATCAAAATATCGCGACATGGTCTCTCCCCCATATCGTCAAAGAGAATTTGTGATAAAAAACTAGTGATGAAGACGTCTAATGCAGGTTTCAAATGGGACGTTCCCCTGATGGGTTCCCTAATGATGTTAGCAAAGACATTGAAAAATATAATTGCATTAACTAAGTTTTTTCGGCGAAGAAATATTACCACTCTTGTCTATATTAAAAGCACCACTTGCGATTAGATGCATTTTTTAGTAATACGCTGTAAAGACATTAAAAAATTAAAAAAAACAGGAACATTAAAATAGAGTGGGCGTTACTAAAACTGTGAGTACTGCCTGATCCATGCACAGCGAAAGTATATCATATTCGGAGGTAATTTCGCTATAGGTTTCCGGTGAACGACCAACAAAACTGCCATGAAGTAGAAGAGCTATTCCGCCTCCGCGACTACTGCATTATCTAGTCACACAAATGGTACTCTGAATTGCGGGTCTTGTGGGCACGGCACGCGCTGCCCATGGGGCCTCGACGTGGGATATTTTGTGGGATTTCCAACTCTACTTCGAGCGGGTCCCTCACGGGCAGCCAAGTGGGCTTGTACATAGTATCAGCAGAGGACCCCTAAGGTCTGCATGTACAAGGGGGCTTTCCTCAATTCCTTATGAGACCCAAATGGGTAGTAATGGGCTTCTGAGAGGAGACCTGCAAGGGGTCTAAGGTGGCAGTGCAGCGAGGACCCACATAGGCTACACCGGGACAGGCCCACCTGGGTAATCCATGCCAGGCCCACAGGCAAAACCGTCCACTTTCGCTTCTGAACCGGCTTTGCTTGGGACGATGGCCTTCCTGCCCCATTTCTTCTCGATTAGAGACGCCGATTGTCACGCATCGCAGCCATTCTTCTCCCGAATACAGCCCCTTCAGTGCGCGCCATCTTTTTTCCATCGGGCCAGAAACGCGAGCACTGATGCAGGCCGGGAGAGTCATATTGTATCGTCGCAGGTGTTACGCTACAGCGTAATAACTCGTTTTGCTGAAACCCCGGCATCACCCAGAAAAAATTCACAATTCCTGTAATCATAAAATAGAAGAGCGAAACAGGGGGCGTTTAGGTTCGAACCCAGCTTCACTGCGTGCCAGGAGGGCACTGAACCCATATATCCACCCAGGCATTTTGTTCTTTGTTGCCCATAGGCAACGAAGGGTAGTTCTGGTTTGTTTCAGGGACACCCACTGAATGCGTTGTGGGGTGTACGACTTAGTAAAGTCTGTTTCGGATGTCTTCTGATCTTGTAGTAATGACAAAATACATTGATAATGATAATTAGGTGTGAGATTTTGCACGGAATGAAAAGGCGGTGTTGTGGTGCTTCAGTGTACTGAAATAAATAGTGTGTACATGCATGAAATGGCGCAGTATGTTGTGCACTGTAACCTAGATAGTGTTTGATGATTGGTAATTGATAACTGTGACTGTAATCGACAATCGTAATAGGTAATGTGATAGTGCATTGGTCATGGCTGTAAAATAAGAAAGAAAAGAAAAAATGAATAAAAGGAGGAGAACGTGCCACCGAGCATCTCACGTTGCGGAAGCTGACGTCGCATGACACAGACAGACAGACAGACAGACAGACAGACAGACAGACAGACAGACAGACAGACAGACAGACAGACAGACAGACAGACAGACAGACAGACAGACAGACAGACAGACAGACAGACAGACAGACAGACAGACAGACAGACAGACAGACAGACAGACAGACAGACAGACAGACAGAGACAGACAGACAGAGACAGACACAGACAGACAGAGACAGACACAGACAGACAGAGACAGACACAGACAGACAGAGACAGACACAGACAGACAGAGACAGACACAGACAGACAGACAGACAGACAGACAGACAGAGACAGACAGACAGACAGACAGACAGACAGACACAGACAGACAGAGACAGACACAGACAGACAGACAGACAGACAGACAGACAGACAGACAGACAGACAGACAGAGACAGACAGACAGACAGACAGACAGACAGACAGACAGAGACAGACAGACAGAGACAGACAGACAGAGACAGACAGACAGACAGACAGAGACAGACAGACAGACAGACAGACAGACAGAGACAGACAGACAGACAGACAGAGACAGACAGACAGAGACAGACAGACAGAGACAGACAGACAGACAGACAGACAGACAGACAGACAGAGACAGACAGACAGACAGACAGAGACAGACAGACAGAGACAGACAGACAGACAGACAGAGACAGACAGACAGACAGACAGACAGACAGAGACAGACAGACAGAGACAGACAGAGACAGACAGACAGAGACAGACAGAGACAGACAGACAGAGACAGACAGACAGACAGACAGACAGACAGACAGACAGAGACAGACAGACAGAGACAGACAGACAGAGACAGACAGACAGAGACAGACAGAGACAGACAGACAGACAGACAGAGACAGACAGAGACAGACAGACAGACAGACAGACAGACAGACAGAGACAGACAGACAGAGACAGACAGACAGAGACAGACAGACAGAGACAGACAGACAGACAGACAGACGGCCGACTCGGTCTGCCAAAACCATGTCGTCGTGATATCTGGCTCTATGTAACACTGCGCCGACGAAAACAGTCGGCCGACTGTCGGCGTCGGCTCCCTCTCGCTCGCCAAACAGGTGTTGGCCGATGGTCTGCAAACTCCCATGTCACACTAGCAAGACAACGCTCGGAAACCATCGGCCGACTCCGTGCCCTCTCTTCTCGCGTTGTCACGAAAACGGCATGCCGCAGTGGTAGTTTGTCACGTGACCTTCCCGGGGGAATTCCGCTCTCGCTGCCGCCCTTCTGCGCTACTCGGCATCGACCAAAGCATCCACACTCCGGCAATCTCCGCGCGTCTGAAATGGAAGCTGAATCGGCGGCTGCTGTTGCTACAGCAGCTCTAGTAATACTGGAGCTGTTGGAGGAGCCGCCTGCAAAGAAGCCGCGGACTTCCTGGGTGTCGCCGTGGCTGCAGCGCAGGAAACAGCAGGGCGCCTATGAAAATCTGATGCGGGAGCTGGCCCTTGAAGACAGCGAAAATTATCGCCGCTGGATACGGATGGACACGGCCACCTTTGAAGAGCTCCTTGGTGAAGTAAGGCCGCACATCACCAAGAAAGATACGCCTTTCAGGGAAGCTATTCAGGCAGGAGAACGGCTGGCCATTACTCTACGGTACCTTGCAACAGGTGAGCGATCGAGCGCGTCGCACGCTATGACATCCGGCACATTTTAAACTCAGCAGAGATTCAGGTGCCGGAGCTGGAGGCGACGTTTATTACCATTTGCGCTTTATGTCTAAAATCGCGTAAGAAATTTAGTTGAATGACATGATTTGCAGCATACTGCTCGATCGCTGCCGTTCAAGCGCTGTCATGTCTAAATTCCTCAAGGGCTTCCACTTGCGCATCAGCTGCAATCGGTTCCCTGTAATAAGTGCGCACAGTGATCATCACGTGCATTTAAGCATCTTAATTATTGCTGTTAATGCTAATTAGTGTGAACCAGCCTAGCATTTTATTTACGTTTTCTGAGTTAGTTAATTGAAGTCAATTAAAGCGATTGTGGCAAATAAAAAAAAAATCAAACAGTGCGATAGACTGCATTTATAGGGCCTACTGCAGAATATCATGGCGGGAGATACAAAATAACAGGGCTGAATTGTGTTTAGGGAAACAAGCCAGGCAGACGAATTGGACAGTTCGAGTGGGACTCACCACTGCAACATAGTTTTGGCGTTAAAAGCATATGCTGCCTGCATTTTTTTTTTGCCGTTTTCTGCAGGTTACATTTTAAATGGCATCTCAGCACCTGCACCTGCCAGCACTCGCACCTAAAGTTGTCTCTGGTGTGCAGTGATTGAATGCTACTTCTTTGCAAGGACAGCTGGGAAGTTTTTTTTTTTAACCATTTTCTGGTGTGTTTTGCAAGCTGGGTTAACAGATAATTTTGCCGTGTGTGTATGCCACATATTCAAATCCCCTTCTGGAGAAAATGTAGTTGTCCACATTACACTAATGCCCACATTCTCTCTTTCAGGAAACAGCGAAATGTCGCTGCAGTTTGCATTTTATGTGGCACATAATACCATATCCGGAATTATATCTGAGGTGTCTCAAGCAATATACAGAGTTCTGAAGCCAAAAGTGCTGAAGGTATGTGCACTTTACTGTAATTTTCAACACTTTACACATTATCAAGGATGGAAACCAATGCTGAAGTGTTGTCGTTTATGTAATGCTGCAGGCAATCTGCAGATGTACACATTCAATCAAAATACTGCTCGACATAAATGTATGGCACTAGAAAAGTTCATTTCCGCAAACAGTGCTTTGCAAAGGTTCCTTGACAAGCAATAAAAAAGTGCAGGTGTATAAATTATGGACTACACTAAAAGAAGTTGTCATGGAGAGTACACTAATTTTTACAGTGAAATTGTGTGCGTCCATTAATATACAGTTGAGCAAAGCATGTCTCAACGTTGCACTTTTGGTTGTTTCCCTTCTACAGGCACCCACATGCCACGACGAATGGCTACAAATAGCGCAAGGCTTTCAAGAACTGTGGCAGTTCCCACATTGCATAGGGGCACTGGATGGCAAGCATGTTGTCATCACGCCACCACCAGGGAGTGGAGCTGCATACAGGAACTATAAGGGAACATTTAGTATAGTTCTCATGGCACTTGTGGATGCTGACCTCAACTTCATCTTTGCTGATGTTGGCAAAAACGGACGCCTAAATGACAGTGGGGTCTGGACCGAGGCAAAGCTGCGCTTAAGAATCGAGTCAGACCCAACATGCCTTCCCCCTTCTGAGCAGCTGCCCAACTCTTGTACCAGTGCTCCCTATGTAATTGTGGGAGACGAGGGATTTGGCCTCAAACCATATCTCATGCGGCCATATCCAGTCGCCGAGCTGCAGCACGAGAAGAGGATTTTTAACTACAGGTGCGGCCTGCGTAAAATCGTACACAATATCCATTCCTGCATCTGTTTTGGTCACTTAAGTTTATTTTTTGAAGGCGTACAATTATTTTCAAAAGTAGTTTCGCACAGCAAAGGTACCTTCCTGGTGTGGGAATTGTTTGGATCTCGGGCAGAGGATGATGAGGGTCAGGGTGCGGGTTGCACAATGACGGAATTTGCTTTCATCCAGCTGATTCTCCATTTTTCCGGGTGCAGTTCGGGAGTGGTGGCCTTGCAACCTACTTAATTTGCATTGTAACCAACTTTCTTGCATCCAGACTATCTTGTAATGCAGTAAACCATGCTTCCGCTGTTCCTTTGGAATATTATGTACTTAATAGGAGCATTTACTGCCCAGTCACAGTGTCATGAACGGATGAAGCAGCTATGAAAGGGTTTTTTTTTCACTTTTGTCCTCATTCTTGAACCCATTCATTTCAGGCTCTCTCGTGCCAGGCGCACTGCAGAAAACGCTTTCGGCATTTTAGCCAGCCGCTGGCAGATATATAGGGCGCCGATGCGACACAAGCCCCTCAAGGCAGTGCAACTTGTGCTTGCCACAGCTGCATTGCACAATTATCTTCGGTCTAGGGGGGCATCAAGACAACTGTATACTCCACCCGAGAGCCTTGATGTGGAAGATGTGCTAACAGGCAAGACACCACTTTCTCCTACTTTGCGAAATTTGTGGCAATCTTGGCTTGTGTCTTGAAGCTGTTGCACTGCTAGGAACGCACAAGGCCTGCCTAGTCTGTATAACTGTGTATGCCGTTGATGACTTGACAGAACACATTCTTATAAGCAGCAGTTTATTAATGCGCTTCCAAGTATTTATTTGGAATACTGATCATGAGAGTATGCACAGGGGCAGACATCAGTAAATGGAGCACTGTACCCTTTTGCAAGTGTGATCGTAGCTCGCCTCTTCAAACAGCACCAGCAGGCTCTACCAGGCTATGCATCTGATACCTGCCAGTTTTAGACCATGTGTGAAAAAGGCAAGGAGGCCAATAGCCTGTCCTGTTCACCTCTGTTGAAACCTGTGCATATCTGTAATCATGGCTGCATACAGTGCTCTCCTTCTTTTACAAGTGATCAGGACAAAGAGCAGGAATGCTGTGCCTACAATAATTTTATGACTTGGAATAGATGTCACGCAACATTTTCCCAGCTTCTTTTTCTATTTATGCAACATACATGGGTCTGGTTTGTCAAGATTGCATATCTGAACGACCCTCCGCTTCAGTGTTTCGGTTCGTCATGAACAACTACTTTCAATCCAACAGATCACTCCCGCTTGTGTACTGCTGTGTGCAGTGCCTCGTTCAATATTTGAATTTGTTATATCTGTCTTCTCTACTTTGGAACGTTTATTCGTTTTGCAAGGTCTTGAAAGGAGGGCCACTGCCAAGCATTTACTCTGCAGTCAGATCAGCAGTGCCAGTCTTCAAAGTGCTGTGTGAGCTTTGCCAATGTGTAGGTTGAGTACAGTTGTGCCCTATTAATGCGACCCCAGTTAATGTGGATGATTCAAACTATAGGCAGCTTTTCTGGGGACTAAGGTTTTTCAGTATATTTTGTGCCTTGTTAATATGGAAGCTCGTCCAGGCAATGGACGGGGGGAAGTATAGCGCCCATTGCAGGTCATGTACTTTTGCCGGCTAATATAGAACTGAACTATCCATATTAACGAGCCACTACTGTAGCAGAATGTTGACTGTTCAATCTGGAGCTTTCCAATATTTTGACCACAGGGTACTATTGAATGGCAGTGAGAAAGGGGAAATGTTTCTAGTCACGGCTTCTCTTTTGTGGTTTCATGCTTTAGGGTGCCAAGAGTCCAGTTGACACCCCTTACTGTCTGCTATATTCATTGAATGGCTGTGAAGACATCTCTGTCTACTTTATATGCTGCATATAAATTAGCTTTTAGCAGCTGTGAACTGACTGAGTACAGATGTGCACAGTGGTTTGAGAGATCTCAGCAGCCACAGTAGGAGGTGTATTATCACTCTGAGACAGATCTCATGGAACACTAGGTGCTTCAAACTGCACCACTTTAATTTAGTGTAACGGCTCTTTCGTTACTACAATTGGTGATCTGGAGATCTTAACCATAGAATTGTTTTCTTTTTCCTGAGCTTTTTGCCCTTCACAATTCACTGGACTGGCTGCTCTATGAACAGATTTACTCAGCAGCCAAATTGTTCACATTAACAAGGCTTGACTGTATTCCTGTCCGTGCAGTGTGACAGTCTGAATTTTTTTTTCAAAAGTAATTTACTGACGATTACAATACTCGGTAATGAGAAGTTTGAGTTGTCCTTACATTGTGATCGCGTTAATGGTTCTTGTCTATGGCTCTTTTCAGATTTACGTTCACCTTAATGCACTTTGCTGCCTGCTTACTCACTACACCCTTAAACTCCCTCTAAAAAGTATGAGGTCACTGCGGCACCTGCATTGGAGGAATGCGCAAACATTGACTCCTCCTCGCACCTCCTTGCCTCTGTTTACTCAACTCGTCACCTCTCTTTCAAATTTGACGCCACTTTCGCTGTGGCCCCGCCCACTTTTTCTTATAACTCAATTTGTTCGAATGTTATCGTGATGAGAAGCTCGTGAGGGCTCAAAACCGCAAACATAGCCATAAAATGCTTACGCATTCAAATTCGCTCATTCTCATCTTACACATTATCTGAAACATACATTGAATACACTCGTAAACTAACGCACTGTGTGAAAGACCACCTGACCTAGATATAATGCCCCACTTTAACTAAGCTGTCCTAATGTCCATGCATGACCTAAGGGTTACATGTCTTATTCGGGATCCAAAACTGCTAGGTTCAAATTCAAGGAGGGGATTTCCATCTCTCCAATCTACCACCTGCTCGCCGTGGCATTTCGCTCTGCTACTACCTGCCACAGCTGGCAGGTGGCGTGTGAGGCCACTGACTAGGAATCTAGAAAAAGAAGCCTGAGCTACGCTTTAAATAATAATAATAATATTATTAATGTTTTATTTTGTCCAACTGTTTACAAAGCGTACATTCCCGCACCGCTTAAGCACTGTTGTGCTTGTCTGCGGTGCCGGCAGCCTGCGAAATACACATGTTTTCTCGGTACCTTCCTAGAACTAAATCACTGGCTTGACAATCTTATCAAAGTACAACAAAAAAACAAGAGCACATGTTACCGTCGTCGCTATCTGGACAGCGGAAATTTTTGATTAAAGCACAAGATCATCATTCACAGTTTTTGTACACAAGCGCGACATGTCATCATCGTTAGTCTGTGGACAGATTGAATTTTGTTAGTAACTAAAGAATTGGGCAAGCATACACAGATACTGCATCTTCTCTACGACACGGGGAAATTCCATAAAAAAAAACAAAGTAAAAAGGCTAATATATATAATTACACATCTAGACACTTGAATAAAGAAAATGAAATAGTGAATGTGGAAATATACAACGTAACACATATACAGCATGTAATGTTAAGGTGCAAACCTTTTTATAGATTTTTAAGGAAAACATCCTTTAGTACTCGCTTTACCTTTTTTATCGATGTATGGCTGATCTCGACATCGGATAGTTTATTGAATAATGCAGGCACATAGTAAGCTCTGCACCGTTTGCCATAATTCGTATAAATTCTGGGGACGCTGAATCGTTCTATGTTTCTTAAGGTGAACTTGCTTTGAGGCTTCTCTGACTTAAACATATTGTCGTAATAGAACCTGGTATAGATAGTATATCTCTTGAATTCTTCAAATGGTAGTAGGTCTCCTGCTCTATACAGGTCTTTTTTCTCTTTACCCTCTAATAGCACACCATACAAAACATTTTGAACACATTTATAAATTACGCTGGTAATTTTCTTTTTTAGTGTTTCTGAGCAAAACCCGTACAGTGTAATGCCATGCCGTAACTGTGCTTCCCCCAAGGACTGGTATACCATTCTTCTTATGTTGACAGTTGTGCAGCTTTTTATATGATACATCTGTGCTGCAACATTTCGTAGCTTTTCACAAATAAAATTCACATGGTTACTCCACGACAAGGTAGGATCAAATTCAATGCCTAAGTACCGGACATTATTACTGTATTCAAGTGGGACACATAGACAGTTGTGGCATTTTTCAACGTGTAGAAATATTGGCTGTAGCACATCCAGTTTTTTGTGGGGATTGTGAAAACACATGAGCTTTGTTTTTGAGCTATTTGGAAAAATGTAATTATTCTTGTACCAGTTCATAAACTTATGAACATCCGATTGAAGAGCGAATGAGGCTTATTCCAAACTGGAATGTGCCATTACCAGTGCGGTGTCGTCAGCAAATTGGTACAACTTGGAGTTTAAATTTAGGAATCCGAGGTCGTTCACGTATAAGTTGAATAATAACGGTCCTAGAGAAGAACCTTGAGGTACACCAAATTTGGTGACTATTAATTCACTGTATTCGGTATCAATTTTCACCGTCTGTTTACGGTTCGTGAAGTAATTTTGAAACCATGCGGCAAACGGCCCTCGGAAACCCAACTTTTTTAGCTTATCTTGTAAAATATTGCGATCGATTGTATCAAATGCTCTGCTCAGGTCAAGAAATAAGCTCAGCACAATTTCATTTTGGTCAATTTTTGAGTGCACAAGGTCGCTAAAATCTTCTAACAGCATAATCGTACTTCGACCGGTTCGAAAACCATACTGACTTGTTGTAAACACTGAGTTCTTCTCGCAAAATACAGTCATTATCTTCGCTATATATTTTTCCATTACGTATGCAAGGACAGGTAATATTGATATTGGTCTGTAATTGATGCAATCATTTTTTTTACCCTTCTTGTATAAAGGTCTGACAACTGAAATTTTAAGTTTTTCAGGAATTACTCCAGAGTTTAAGGCTCCATTTATGATTATTAGAATAACGTTCTTCAGTTCTTTAAAGTTCCTCTGAATGTCCCTTGGTCTAATGCCATCTATTCCTGCTGGCTTATTAACCTGTATTGAATTTATTATGTTCCACAAGTCAGTTTCTGTTAATGGGGTTAAGTAGGCCGATTTCTGGAGCGAGTCTATCTCCTTTGTTTTTGGCCGTGCCTCCCGCACAGTATCTCTCAAGCTTTCAATTGATTTTACGACCTGGTCATTAAATCTGTCGGCAAGTTTCTTGACATCTGCATCTTCTCTAAAGTTTGCTTTAATGGTCTCGTCGATACCTTGCTTTGGTTTTTTACACAAAACCTGGTTCACTAAATTCCATGTGCCTTTTGTATTTCCTTTGCTGTTTGAAAATTTGTTTAGAAAGTATCGCTTTTTCGCCAACCTTAGCTTTGCTGTCACCTTATTTCTCATCCTTCTATACTCTTCTTTCAGCACCATGTCGTCTGGTTCTCGTTTGCACCGTTCCCATATGTGGTCCTTCTCCTTGCAGAGTTCTAATATTTCGCGGTCAATCCATGTGTTCTTTGGATTTCTTTGCTTTAAAACCTTTTGTTTAGTTGCTTTCAAATAGATGACCGACATCTCTTTAACGAACTTCTCATACATTTCCTCGTGATTCTGGCACATCATCGCATTCCAGTCAAATTCTTTAATTAGTTTATCCACAGTAAAGGTGTTTATGTGCTTTAGAAGTTGCACGTCGATTTCGTTGCATAAGTCCTTCCCTTTTAAATAGGCTAGAGCTACAAAATAATGGTCAGCTACCTTTTGTCGAATCACCCCAGCAACTGATCGTCTGCTCGTTGATGCGAGAATGTGGTCTATGCTTGTCTGCGTGAAGCAGCTCCCCTTCCATTCCTCTCTAGTGAAGTCCTCAATCATATTTTTTAATCCATATCCTGCAAGTAAATCTAGGTAGTCCAGAACGTTCTTGTTACCTTGCTTTGCCACATCAATATTGATGTCACCTATTATTAACGGATTATTACTGTGAACTTTCTTCAGCCACACATACAATTTTTTCAAAAAGTCATTTATATTGTTTCCAGGAGGCCTGTAAATGGCACTTATGACGTAGTTCTCTGTTTTCGTATTGAGCGATATCATGACAGCTTCGGCTGAAACTAAGCTGTACTCAATAATTTCCGATCTATGTTCAGATTTGACGAACACCATTATGCCACCCCCTTTGCGTTCCTTTCTACAATAATTGTACTGGTTGTAGCCGTTCAAGTTGTACAAGGAGCATTCAGCATATTGTAAGTTTGTTTCACATAAAACAATAATATCAGGAGAGACAGAAGCCTGCGATAAATATGAGTGGAGTAGGTTCCAGTGTTTCTTTACACTTCTCGCGTTGATCTGAAGAACAGTAATGTCAACTTCATGTTTAGGATTTGCTTCTATTGTTTCTTGGACATATGCTTGCCATTCCGGAAAAGACAAAAAGGTCTGAGACATCTTAACGAATCTTGTCAAGGTCACTGTCGTGCTCCACTTGAATCACTGTAGCGCCAGGTGCTTTCCTGGCCAGAATTTTGCCATTTCTGGTCCACACGAACTGAAAAATGTTCGCTTTTGCAGCTGATTTGGTTTTCCAAAGAAGGTTTTTCATTCTTGGTGTCAGGTTTTCGTTGATATAAATATTATCTAATCTCAATGCCATCCTTTTCTCAATCCACTGGTCCCTTGTTTTCCTGCTAGTAAACCGAGCCATGATCGCCGGTGTCTTTTCTTCTTTTGCTCGCAATCTGTGTACGGATTCAATTTCCGCTTCTTCAGGGACGGGCAGCTGTAGCTTTTCCGCTAAATCTTGAACAACTGACACTAGATTTTCAGTATCCTGTTTTGGAATGCCTTGTATTTTAATGTTGTTTCGTCTGGAATACTGTTCTGTTCGATCGACTGCCAGCTGTAGTTCCTTAATCACGGTCTCTCGCTCCGATATCATGGTTTCCAAGCCCCCAATCTTGTCTTGCATTCCTTCGATTGTCTTGCTCTGATCGTCTACTTTCTGCAGCATTTCGTCGTACTGCTTTGAAATGTAATCTACAGACCTCTCAATTTCTTTAGTCGTTTCCACTGCCGTATCTAGTTTAGTTTCCAGTGTGTCGGCCTTTAGTGCCTGCATATCTAGAACCTTCTCTATCGCATTCACCTTATCAGTTATTACTTTGACTGCTTCGGCAAGTTTTCGTATTTCCTCAAGAACCTCAGATCTGATATGCTGTCCCTTTTCAGCACTCTTGTCTGCTTTTTCCGCTGAATACTGTCTATCGCTGTGCACTCGGTACGTAGAACAAATCCAGTCTGCTATTTCTTCGGATTTCATTGCCTTGAATGCGGTTTTTGTGACGCCTGAGCATTTCCCTACATGGTATTGGTTTGTACACTCGGAACATTGCATTCTTCCTTGCTCAGGAGATAAAGGTTTCATGCACGCCAAACAATCAACTTTCGACATCTTTTCACACACGTAAAGAGGCAGTCCAGCGGTAAGGAAAATACAACTGAGGAAAAATGCACCGTTTGAAAATGTCCGGGTTCTTACCTAGTGAAAAAGAACCAGATGCATGTTACACGTATGTCGTGCACCGCCGGACTGCATCTGTTGTCTGCCTCGTCGCTGCTTATAACTTTTCCATGGGTGTGACGTATTGAGAATCGCCGCTGCTGATTGGTTGACCGGACGATGAAACTCGTCGTGCGCTTCCGTAGTCCGTCTTTACGCTCCTTCCGAGATACCGTCTTCAGCCTAGTGAAAAAGAACCAGATGCATGTTACACGTATGTCGTGCACCGCCAGACTGCATCTGTTGTCTGCCTCGTCGCTGCTTATAACTTTTCCATGGGTGTGACGTATTGAGAATCGCCGCTGCTGATTGGTTGACCGGACGATGAAACTCGTCGTGCGCTTCCGTAGTCCATCTTTACGCTCCTTCCGAGATACCGTCTTCAGCCTAGTGAAAAAGAACCAGATGCATGTTACACGTATGTCGCGCACCGCCGGACTGCCTACAGCAGGAGTTAAGGAACAGCAGGAGTTAAGAAACGGCACCTAAGAGCTGAGCTCTAAAAACAGCAGTGTGTATTTCTGACCAAATGGCCTAACATGTGTAAAGACAGAAGGATGATGCTTTCATTTAAAATGGAGATTATGCGTGTGTTAGAAATGTCTTTAGTTATGCAAATAGTCACATTAACATTCCCCTCTGTAATGCCAAATGGCCCTGGGGGTATTAGTAAAGGAAAAGAAATAAAAACACTTTATGAAAGAATAACGTTGACTTGGTGCACTTAAATTGCTATTTAAGTATTTCAAAAATATTTTAAGGCGCGGTCCCTTGAAACAAAGCATGCACCATCATGTGGACGTTCTTATTAGCCTTGCCTAAGGTAGTGTTGTGTTCTTATGCTACAAGAAATGCTTCATGCTGCTGCCGTACATTGCATTCTTTGCTCATGCGCAGGACATGTCCATCAAGGATCCTGGCGCGACCGGGCAGACCCTTGTGGTGCCATGAAGCCGCTCTCAAAAACTGGCGGGAACTGCAGCAGGAGTGCTCGGGAAACTAGAGAAGTTTTCAAGAGCTACTTCTGCAATGAAGGCCAAGTTAGCTGGCAGTGGAAACTTGTGTCCAGGTGAAATAGAAATCTGTTTTTATTCCTGCATGTTGAGGACGTTTAACATTTCCACTGGAACACTGTGCCTTGATAAATTAATTTTTACAATTGCCTGATGGGCATTTAGCATGGCCAACTGACGGTCTGGCCCTGGCGGTATTTGGCGGACAGCATGCGCCATCATGCTGCCAAATGCGTCGCATTCGTCATTGGCCGCCAGGCGTTGCTGACTCCTCTGTAATGTTTCCACCGCTGTTGTCAGCAGAACTTTCCTTTGTTCTGTCTCGTCATCATTTCGCCTTCTCTTTTTTCCAGGCCTTGAAGTCCCCTCTCCAATCTGCTGTGCTGCTTTCATACTTGACAGCGCAAAAAAACGAGGACAAAAGCGAACGAGGAGACACAACACAAGCGCAGACTATCAACTGAACTTTTATTCACTGAAAGGAAGCTTTATAGGCGTGATAAAACACAAAAAACAACAAAAGGAACCGCCACAACCGATGTACAAAGAAATCAAAGAAATCAATGACATTTCATTCCTGCGTGATAAGGAACACCACAGCAACAGGAAAACAAAATTCAATCACATCAGGCCAACTCCCCGTACTGTCTACTTGCCCCCAAGAAACTGCGCAGAAAAGGAACTTCCTTATCCTGCAGGCTGACCGACGGTGATGCGGCACACGCTTCACTCTCTTTCTTAATCAAGTAAGCTTCAATCAACTCCCGGCATACCCTATCTTTGTGCCTGAACAAGATACTTGTCCTGTCAAGGCGAGGAAAGCAATCTTTGCAATCCCTGCAGTGCAAAGCGAGGTTGGAGGACACAGCACCTTTTAGAGATCTGCGGTGTTCCGCTAGACGCTCATTGATACAACGACCAGTCTGGCCGATGTAATTCTTACCACAGGAAAGTGGAACGCGATACACAACACATGTGTCGCAATCTGTGAGCCTCTTTCTGTGGGCTATCGTGCAATCATTCACTGCGCGGTTACCACCATGCTCAATCTTTTTGCGCACAGCACTGCACACACCACCGAGTATCAACCGAGTGCTGGGAGTATCACCCACGAACGGAAAAGCCCCTCCTCAATTACAGTTCTGGTCATTCAAAATTGGTAAAGGCCGGCATTGCTACTTCTTGCCTAAAAGCTTCTCTCTCAAAATCCTGCTCCCACAAGGTTGGAACAAGCTTCCTGGGACAAACGCGCAGGTTAAAGGAAGCAGGTTTTCCTGATCAGACTCTGGGTAGGGTCACTGAAAGGATCTTAGCCAGGTCAGGCAGGCCCCCGGTCATCGCGAAAGAGAACGTTGCGGAAAAACAATTGGTAGGAATCCCCTACGTGCACGGCATTTCACATCGCCTAAGAAAAGTGGGGGCGAGGTACGGGGCGAAAGTTGTTTTCACCGCGAAGAACAAACTCGGTGGTGTGTGCAGTGCTGTGCGCAAAAAGATTGAGCATGGTGGTAACCGCGCAGTGAATGATTGCACGATAGCCCACAGAAAGAGGCTCACAGATTGCGACACATGTGTTGTGTATCGCGTTCCACTTTCCTGTGGTAAGAATTACATCGGCCAGACTGGTCGTTGTATCAATGAGCGTCTAGCGGAACACCGCAGATCTCTAAAAGGTGCTGTGTCCTCCAACCTCGCTTTGCACTGCAGGGATTGCAAAGATTGCTTTCCTCGCCTTGACAGGACAAGTATCTTGTTCAGGCACAAAGATAGGGTATGCCGGGAGTTGATTGAAGCTTACTTGATTAAGAAAGAGAGTGAAGCGTGTGCCGCATCACCGTCGGTCAGCCTGCAGGATAAGGAAGTTCCTTTTCTGCGCAGTTTCTTGGGGGCAAGTAGACAGTACGGGGAGTTGGCCTGATGTGATTGAATTTTGTTTTCCTGTTGCTGTGGTGTTCCTTATCACGCAGGAATGAAATGTCATTGATTTCTTTGATTTCTTTGTACATCGGTTGTGGCGGTTCCTTTTGTTGTTTTTTGTGTTTTATCACGCCTATAAAGCTTCCTTTCAGTGAATAAAAGTTCAGTTGATAGTCTGCGCTTGTGTTGTGTCTCCTCGTTCGCTTTTGTCCTCGTTTTTTTGCGCTGTCAAGTATGAATCCACACCAACTAGCCCAACTTTCCGTTCTTATTAACTGCTGTGCTGGCAGACTTGGCTCTGCACAATTTTGTGGCGAACAAGGAAAATCCATTTCTTGATCTGCGGATTCGTTGTTCCAGTGCTCGCACTGCAGTTCAGTCTCCTAAAACAAAAGGACACACAATCTTAAGTCAAAACTACACAGGCTAAACTGTATCTTATTTAACGTATGGGGCCACAATTGAAACATAGTTATGCTTGTATTAAAATTCCCAAGGCGACTCAGGGACGCTACAGTGAAGGGCTTCAGAAATTTCTACGACCTTGGGTTTTTTAACGTACACTGTCACTGTAGTAAACAGCTGCCTTGCTTTTCGCCTCCATCGAAAAGCGGCCATGGCGGCTGGGATTCAGCCCGTATCCTTGGGTTCAGCAGTCGGGCACCCTAACCACTGAGCCATCATGGCAGTACTAGGATTTAATGACTAATTTATCCCATACAGTAATCCCCAATGCTCAAAGTTGCACATTGTCACATTTCATAGGCAGTTTAAAATAAAATTATGGAGGCAAGAGGTTGGCAATAAGGATAACGTGCATTAACCGAAGACTATAGAAGATGAAGAAGCATTCGGTAAGGTGGAGAGAGATGATTGGTGGAGAAGAGAAGAAGACGACAAGGCTTACATGGACTAACGCCAAGGCTATAAAAGGACGACGGAGATCGAGGCACAAGGGGGAAGAACAGAGAAGCGGAGGCTCCGGCGGGTCAGGGACGCTTTGGCTTGAATAGTGCGACGCAGGCTACTGCTCCGGTGAGCTCGCGTTCTACGGCAATGCATCGTGGGCTTCCTGCTGTTCCTGAGCCCGTTCTGGGGAGTTAACTGAGGACGCTACCACCTGCTACAGCCAAGTGTGTCTCCAGCGCTGTTGCCACCCATTCGGGTGGTGCCCCCAACGCCAACAACACTGGCATCACCTCCAAGGACGCTTGGACCGGGAGCTCATACGACACAGCCAGCGACGCCAGCCTCAGCACGTCGAACGCCATCTAGAAGCCGGCTACTGGACGCATGCAACGCCGCATCCGGACCGAACGAACAGTGAGCACGAACGCCGACCGTTAACAGTAGAGTGCTAGTAGTTGACGCTGGTAGCAGTGGTTCCGGGTCGCGTGTATTTACAGTCTGTTTTGTGTTAGTTTTGCGTGCTAGTGTGCATGCCACGTAGGGTGTATTAAAGTGCGTCTGTGTGGGTACAGCTGTCGCCTAGTCCATTCTTTCGGTCCGAGTGTTCTCCGGGGAAATTCGTGACACAAATCGAGTATGAGAAATGGTCTATTGCAGGGTTACTAATTAATTTTGACCGCCCGAGCTCTTCCGCACTAGTATAACCCAGTAACATTGCCATTTTTATGTGCTGCTTTCCCCGAAATGCAGCAGCCGTGGCCAGAACTTGATCCTTCATCATTGGCCTCAGCAGCCATTTACCACTGATAAAGATATTGAGATGAATACTGTGGATGTAGTCATGGAAAAACTGTACGATGGAAAGAAAAAAGGTTGAACATTAAAGCCATCTATGGAACAATGAGTTGATAATTGATAGACATCAATGTCTTTTGTATCCATTTGTAATCCTTTGTGACGAAAGCTCTTACTATGAGTAACCTGGCTCTCTGCCACCTATTTTAATGTACCCAGAGTACTGCTTTTGTTTCTGAAGTGAGCTACAGTATAACGCAAGACACAGTCTGTTGTTAGATGCGGGCGTTGAAACAATCATTTATGAATAAGTTTTTTGCAAAACAGTAAGAGATTCGGTTGCACCTCATGCGTTCATGTCTTTATTTCATTACCCTTTTTTACAGTTCATAGAGTTCTTGAGTATTGACTGGTTATGCTTTGTTAAACTTGTTTCCTTCACTATTCCTTCTGCTGTGATCTTGTTTTTGAGGTGCACTGTAGTTGTTCAATCTTGATTATATAAAAAGCATCTGCTGTTCTCCTTACACAATGTTCTCTTTGTAGTTTTTAATAGAGTGTCCCATTGCTGTTACAGACTGTGGAACCCTTATCAGTACATCTTAAGGAATGTGTGTATGACTGATACACCATAATTGCAATAAACAAAGATGTACCTTGCGCTAACGTTACTCAAGCGCACAAAGGCAAAACACAGTGCAAAGGCTTTTAATAGCTACACGGCATGATTACTGCAGTGTCACTGGACACATGTGAAAATGTCATAGTGCAAGTGGTCACATTCGTTGAGGATGTAATGCCGTAGAGAAGCACCAGTATGTTGAATATTCAAGTTCTTTTTTTACATACTGAGCAGTGCCTGTTCTGATGCTTTTTTTAAGAAATAATGCTAAAAGGCACACTTTTTGTTGTGTTCAACTTAACGTTTTGCAAATTTTCCATAAATGAATGGAACACTAGCCAATGAACGCCAAAAGAAGTCCATCGCCCCTAGCCGTCGGCCGGAATCCTTTGGGACACAGCAGCAGCAAAGACTTGACCAATGATGTCCTGCTGGAAGTTAGGGTCTGGGCTACAGAGCAAAGCCTCCCAAGGGTTCTAGAGTGCGCGAACTCTCGTACTTAGCCAGACACGTCCACACTATGTGGACCAATGTTGCTGCCTTGTCGCAAAATTTGCACTGTGATCTGAAGACTTCAGGGTGCCACTTGCTGTACAGTACTGGGTTGGGAAAAAACCCCGCCTGTAATTTTCTCCACACAACCTCCTCTTTCTTATTGAGCTTTCTGTCCACTGGCGGATGAATTTGTCGATTTAGTCTGTAGTATAGTGCGATTTCCTGGTACGAGCGCATATCCTCTCTGCTGTTTATAGTTTCGGTGACTTGAGAGGTTCCAGGAGTCAACCGGCAATTGAGACTTCGGGCGACTAAATGAGCCTCCTCGTTTCCTCTAAGTCCTTGGTGAGCTGGTGCCCAAACCAGCAGAACCAGTTCTCTGGGTCCTCCTTCCCTGTTTAATATACGGAAGGCAGTCTCCATCACCGTCCCCAATTCATTTAAAGCGTTTTTTTAATCACTGATGACCACAGTAAACCCCCTTAGCTCATGGCCAAGGCTATGGCCACTTCTTCTGTGGTCTCAGTGCCACAAACTGTGCAGCATGCCACCAGGGTTCAGTCTTCCTCCACAGGCGCGTATGCCGCTTTGATCTCGTATACTGCAGCGTCTGTATACAGGACATCCTGCCAACCTGTATACCTAGTTTGTAATGCATCTGTTCAGTCTTTACATCTGCCTTTGTGAAAGGCAGGGTCCATGTTTCTTGGCAGCAGAGCGATTTTAACCTTGTCCTTGATTTGTCGCAGTATGTCTCTTGAGTGCACATGCTACTGCTTAAGCTCGTAGCCCAATCTGTCTAAAATTTTCCTCTCCATTTTAGATCCGAGTAGTCTTTCATGCTGCACTGTAACGGCAGCCTCAGTCAGCTCCACGAGAGTGTTCGAGACCCCTAGCTTCACGTCTGTCAGTAGACATGTTCGGGGGGAGTCCGAGTGCCACCTTGATGCTTTTCCTGATAATACCATCTAGCTTGTTCCGTTCCACTGTGTTCAGATTGAAGTAGGCTGCCACATACACTATCTAACTGAATACGAAGGTTTGTGCAAGTCTCAAGAGATTCGCCTCCTTCATCCCAGCGTGCCTGTTTGCTATTCATCTGATAAGATGACGTGTTTGATTTGTGCTGGCTTCTAACCTAGCAAGCGTTTCGTGTTTCGTCTGTTCGCCTGAATTCTAAGCCCGAGGACGTGGATACTGACGACCGCGAGGATCTCTCCGCCGTTGACATACAAGCGGATGCCTGCCTCGTGCTTTTGGTGAAGCCGTCATTTTCCGAGGGGCTTGAGGAACAATGCTTCCGGCTTTTCGGCTGAACATTTAACTCCTTTAGGTTTCAGGTACTCTTCAATGATGTCAATTGCATTTTGTAGAGAGCTTTCAATTTGCCGGTCGCCTATCTTGTTTATCTATAATGTTAAGTCATCTGTGTAACTGGTGTGGTTTAGATTTCCAATTTCCGCCAAATGGTCGGGGAGTCTCAACATTACAGTGTTGAAGAGGGTTGGTGATAACACCGAACCCAGTGGAGCCCCCCCCCCCTTGTCACCCACTGTAATGTCCTCGATGGAGTCTTCCCCTAGCTTGAGAGCGGCTTTCCTGTTTGTAAGAAAGTCCTTGATGTAGTTGTTCACTCTCCTCCCGACATTAAGTGAGTTCAACTTCTCCAAGACCGACACGTGCCTCACATTGCCTTTGCCACATCCAACACCACGACCACTCGAGTCTCGGGTTTGCTTGTCTATGAATTGCTCCTTGAGCTGCAGCATCACGTTGCATGCTGACAGCTTTGGTCTGAAAACGATCATGGTGTCCGGGTACAGCCCACTGTCCTCTGTATACTTATTTAGCCGAGTCTGAAAGATGTGCTCCATAAGCTTACCCATGCAGGAGGTTAGCGATATCGGTCCGATGTTCTCGGAGCCCGGTTCCTTCCCTGACTTGGGAATTAAATAAGGTTTCTTAGTTTACACTCCTGCGGTATCGTCCCCTTCTCCCAGCAGTCCTGCATGTATGTTGAGAGGTTGGAGATAGACCTGTCTTCTAAATTACGCAACATTCTGTTTCTCACTCTATCAGGCCCTGTTGCTGACTTATACCCTTTCACACGGGCACCACAAAGGCCTTTGAGAGTCAGGTCTTTATATCCAAAGTCATAAGGAGTGCAGCTACACGGCACAAATGTTGTGCCTTTGCTGCTAAGGGCCTTGGCCCGTCCAAGACCTTTGGAGCCCAAAGGCGCGGCCTTCGAGAACCTGTGATCGCAGTGCCATCCAATGTGAAAAAGTAAAATAAATTAAAAAAGAACGTAGATGCAGCCAAAAATGTTTGAAAACATCTTCAAGAAATACGAAAGGTGTGTCTGGCTTTGCTTTTTGTACGGTGTTTATATTTTATGCCCAGATTTCAAGAAAGTGAAAGCGTTGCAGCAACACCGAGTGCCCCTGGTGGCCAAGGCAATGCACAAAAACTGCTGCTGCTGATGAGAGTAGCTGTTGCAGTCCTTTTAAGGAAGCAATCAGAATACAAAAAATTGCCTGAGCTCAACGAATGAACAGAATACCCCACTTTAATTTTAGAACATTCACTTAAGCCGCCTCGAGCACAGCAGCGGGTGCTAAGTCTGAATGGCTGTTCCACCTTTGGGCTGCACCGTGTAGCTGCGTCACTACTGCTTTAAGCTTTCGCTCCTTTGGTGAAAAAAGGTGCCTTTGCTGGAAAGGCCTTCGAGGAATGCCGTGTGACAGGGGTATTAGCCCAATATCTGTTTCTGTGCATAGGGGACGGCAGTGAAGCGGTGATTAGTCAAAAGCTGGGAAGTTCCAAGTGTGTTATTGTGGTTGCCATTACTTTTTAAATATTTAGATACAGTTCGATGTGCTCCTGAAGGAGTCTTTGATGTAACAAAGCAGCACAGAGGACAGTAACTCATGCAACATGGCAAATGATGGGGCCTTCCGGCCAGGCACAATGACACTGGAAAGCACTAAACCACAGAACAGCCATCATGCTAGCTTTTTTACTCCTTTGCGGTGGTGTTCAGCAATAAAACACAAGAATAGAAATACTTGGCAGGGGAAGTCGATATTGTGTTCTCAGTGCTATTAATTTTAATGTGACAAGATTTCCAAGAAGCTGTGCGCACTTTCACCCTGTTTACCGTCTGGGCAATGAGTTTCCATTAACAAGGTTAAAATTAATGCAAAAATTTGGGTTTTTAAGAAAATGCTCATAACTTGAGCCGCGCATGTTAAAGAATATTGTATTGATGGGGCACAACTGTACACCAGTGTAGACATAATGTAATATGGCCTGCAGCAAATTTCGGTTGTCTGTGTAGGCCACGATTTGCTTCAGGCCAGCTTGATTGAAGATGTGATGCACTGTTGATTTCAAAAAGCATGCCAGTTTTCATCCTGTAACATGCTTTATCAGAATGAGTTTTGAACATTATTTAAAGATTCGGTGACATAACACTTTATCCTGGATGCTCAAAAAACAGATGTTGTACTCAAAATGCAGCTTCAATACAACACATTTAGAAATGCCCCTGCATACTCGCCAGCTATCAAGGAATAAACACAACATACCTCCTCTTCTTCCTGCGTGTGGAGTGTCGAAAAACTTGGCTGCGAGGAGCAGGAGGTATCCAGGAACATCAGACTTTTGTAATGAGCCCACTTTGGCTGGTAGAGCTCGTCCGGGCTTGCGCCGGAGCGGGCCTTGATCTTGCGCCTCTCGCGCATAAATTGTGTGCGCAAGTTAGCGAACCGCGCGCGCACTTGGGCAACTGAAAAGTAACGTCAGAAAAGGGATCATCGGTACAGCGTGGCAGTCAAATAAAGTTGGTGGCTGCTGTTTGACTTCTCGTGCGGACGACGCCAAGCCACATAGTTAATGCAATCGACCGTCGGGAAGTCACGACGCCACACTAACCATAAGCAGTGCTAAAAAAACAGCAGACACCACAGCATCAGATATAGTCTCCGATACCCCGCGCAACGTGGTATGTTCCCGTACGTACCGGTGAATTGGCCTCCCAGTGCCTCGCATACCTCCGCGTATGCTACTTCTTTAAAGTCGCGGCGGTGGTAATGGGGATGTTTAACGTCCCATATCAGGCGACGCTCTTCTATTAGGGAGATCAGCTCCATCTCCACTTCCAAAGAAAATGCTGCAGCAGTCATTCTCGTGCGAGGTGGCGATTGAAATGACCAGCGCACGCTTAAAAACCTGACCAAAGGAGGGTTAAAGCAATGTGGACAAGGTCGGCCGAACGGGTTGGCCGATCTTTGGTGCCTTTGTCGTGTCGGCGTCGGCGGCGTGTCGGGCTAGTGTGACAGGGCCGACAGACAGACAGACAGACAGACAGACAGGCAGGCAGGCAGGCAGGCAGACAGGCAGGCAGGCAGGCCGGCAGGCCGGCAGGCCGGCAGGCAGGCAGGCAGGCAGGCAGGCAGGCAGGCAGGCAGGCAGGCAGGCAGGCAGGCAGGCAGGCAGGCAGGCAGGCAGGCAGGCAGGCAGGCAGGCAGGCAGGCAGGCAGGCAGGCAGGCAGGCAGGCAGGCAGGCAGGCAGGCAGGCAGGCAGGCAGGCAGGCAGGCAGGCAGGCAGGCAGGCAGGCAGGCAGGCAGGCAGGCAGGCAGGCAGGCAGGCAGGCAGGCAGGCAGGCAGGCAGGCAGGCAGGCAGGCAGGCAGGCAGGCAGGCAGGCAGGCAGGCAGGCAGGCAGGCAGGCAGGCAGGCAGGCAGGCAGGCAGGCAGGCAGGCAGGCAGGCAGGCAGGCAGGCAGGCAGGCAGGCAGGCAGGCAGGCAGGCAGGCAGGCAGGCAGGCAGGCAGGCAGGCAGGCAGGCAGGCAGGCAGGCAGGCAGGCAGGCAGGCAGGCAGGCAGGCAGGCAGGCAGGCAGGCAGGCAGGCAGGCAGGCAGGCAGGCAGGCAGGCAGGCAGGCAGGCAGGCAGGCAGGCAGGCAGGCAGGCAGGCAGGCAGGCAGGCAGGCAGGCAGGCAGGCAGGCAGGCAGGCAGGCAGGCAGGCAGGCAGGCAGGCAGGCAGGCAGGCAGGCAGGCAGGCAGGCAGGCAGGCAGGCAGGCAGGCAGGCAGGCAGGCAGGCAGGCAGGCAGGCAGGCAGGCAGGCAGGCAGGCAGGCAGGCAGGCAGGCAGGCAGGCAGGCAGGCAGGCAGGCAGGCAGGCAGGCAGGCAGGCAGGCAGGCAGGCAGGCAGGCAGGCAGGCAGGCAGGCAGGCAGGCAGGCAGGCAGGCAGGCAGGCAGGCAGGCAGGCAGGCAGGCAGGCAGGCAGGCAGGCAGGCAGGCAGGCAGGCAGGCAGGCAGGCAGGCAGGCAGGCAGGCAGGCAGGCAGGCAGGCAGGCAGGCAGGCAGGCAGGCAGGCAGGCAGGCAGGCAGGCAGGCAGGCAGGCAGGCAGGCAGGCAGGCAGGCAGGCAGGCAGGCAGGCAGGCAGGCAGGCAGGCAGGCAGGCAGGCAGGCAGGCAGGCAGGCAGGCAGGCAGGCAGGCAGGCAGGCAGGCAGGCAGGCAGGCAGGCAGGCAGGCAGGCAGGCAGGCAGGCAGGCAGGCAGGCAGGCAGGCAGGCAGGCAGGCAGGCAGGCAGGCAGGCAGGCAGGCAGGCAGGCAGGCAGGCAGGCAGGCAGGCAGGCAGGCAGGCAGGCAGGCAGGCAGGCAGGCAGGCAGGCAGGCAGGCAGGCAGGCAGGCAGGCAGGCAGGCAGGCAGGCAGGCAGGCAGGCAGGCAGGCAGGCAGGCAGGCAGGCAGGCAGGCAGGCAGGCAGGCAGGCAGGCAGGCAGGCAGGCAGGCAGGCAGGCAGGCAGGCAGGCAGGCAGGCAGGCAGGCAGGCAGGCAGGCAGGCAGGCAGGCAGGCAGGCAGGCAGGCAGGCAGGCAGGCAGGCAGGCAGGCAGGCAGGCAGGCAGGCAGGCAGGCAGGCAGGCAGGCAGGCAGGCAGGCAGGCAGGCAGGCAGGCAGGCAGGCAGGCAGGCAGGCAGGCAGGCAGGCAGGCAGGCAGGCAGGCAGGCAGGCAGGCAGGCAGGCAGGCAGGCAGGCAGGCAGGCAGGCAGGCAGGCAGGCAGGCAGGCAGGCAGGCAGGCAGGCAGGCAGGCAGGCAGGCAGGCAGGCAGGCAGGCAGGCAGGCAGGCAGGCAGGCAGGCAGGCAGGCAGGCAGGCAGGCAGGCAGGCAGGCAGGCAGGCAGGCAGGCAGGCAGGCAGGCAGGCAGGCAGGCAGGCAGGCAGGCAGGCAGGCAGGCAGGCAGGCAGGCAGGCAGGCAGGCAGGCAGGCAGGCAGGCAGGCAGGCAGGCAGGCAGGCAGGCAGGCAGGCAGGCAGGCAGGCAGGCAGGCAGGCAGGCAGGCAGGCAGGCAGGCAGGCAGGCAGGCAGGCAGGCAGGCAGGCAGGCAGGCAGGCAGGCAGGCAGGCAGGCAGGCAGGCAGGCAGGCAGGCAGGCAGGCAGGCAGGCAGGCAGGCAGGCAGGCAGGCAGGCAGGCAGGCAGGCAGGCAGGCAGGCAGGCAGGCAGGCAGGCAGGCAGGCAGGCAGGCAGGCAGGCAGGCAGGCAGGCAGGCAGGCAGGCAGGCAGGCAGGCAGGCAGGCAGGCAGGCAGGCAGGCAGGCAGGCAGGCAGGCAGGCAGGCAGGCAGGCAGGCAGGCAGGCAGGCAGGCAGGCAGGCAGGCAGGCAGGCAGGCAGGCAGGCAGGCAGGCAGGCAGGCAGGCAGGCAGGCAGGCAGGCAGGCAGGCAGGCAGGCAGGCAGGCAGGCAGGCAGGCAGGCAGGCAGGCAGGCAGGCAGGCAGGCAGGCAGGCAGGCAGGCAGGCAGGCAGGCAGGCAGGCAGGCAGGCAGGCAGGCAGGCAGGCAGGCAGGCAGGCAGGCAGGCAGGCAGGCAGGCAGGCAGGCAGGCAGGCAGGCAGGCAGGCAGGCAGGCAGGCAGGCAGGCAGGCAGGCAGGCAGGCAGGCAGGCAGGCAGGCAGGCAGGCAGGCAGGCAGGCAGGCAGGCAGGCAGGCAGGCAGGCAGGCAGGCAGGCAGGCAGGCAGGCAGGCAGGCAGGCAGGCAGGCAGGCAGGCAGGCAGGCAGGCAGGCAGGCAGGCAGGCAGGCAGGCAGGCAGGCAGGCAGGCAGGCAGGCAGGCAGGCAGGCAGGCAGGCAGGCAGGCAGGCAGGCAGGCAGGCAGGCAGGCAGGCAGGCAGGCAGGCAGGCAGGCAGGCAGGCAGGCAGGCAGGCAGGCAGGCAGGCAGGCAGGCAGGCAGGCAGGCAGGCAGGCAGGCAGGCAGGCAGGCAGGCAGGCAGGCAGGCAGGCAGGCAGGCAGGCAGGCAGGCAGGCAGGCAGGCAGGCAGGCAGGCAGGCAGGCAGGCAGGCAGGCAGGCAGGCAGGCAGGCAGGCAGGCAGGCAGGCAGGCAGGCAGGCAGGCAGGCAGGCAGGCAGGCAGGCAGGCAGGCAGGCAGGCAGGCAGGCAGGCAGGCAGGCAGGCAGGCAGGCAGGCAGGCAGGCAGGCAGGCAGGCAGGCAGGCAGGCAGGCAGGCAGGCAGGCAGGCAGGCAGGCAGGCAGGCAGGCAGGCAGGCAGGCAGGCAGGCAGGCAGGCAGGCAGGCAGGCAGGCAGGCAGGCAGGCAGGCAGGCAGGCAGGCAGGCAGGCAGGCAGGCAGGCAGGCAGGCAGGCAGGCAGGCAGGCAGGCAGGCAGGCAGGCAGGCAGGCAGGCAGGCAGGCAGGCAGGCAGGCAGGCAGGCAGGCAGGCAGGCAGGCAGGCAGGCAGGCAGGCAGGCAGGCAGGCAGGCAGGCAGGCAGGCAGGCAGGCAGGCAGGCAGGCAGGCAGGCAGGCAGGCAGGCAGGCAGGCAGGCAGGCAGGCAGGCAGGCAGGCAGGCAGGCAGGCAGGCAGGCAGGCAGGCAGGCAGGCAGGCAGGCAGGCAGGCAGGCAGGCAGGCAGGCAGGCAGGCAGGCAGGCAGGCAGGCAGGCAGGCAGGCAGGCAGGCAGGCAGGCAGGCAGGCAGGCAGGCAGGCAGGCAGGCAGGCAGGCAGGCAGGCAGGCAGGCAGGCAGGCAGGCAGGCAGGCAGGCAGGCAGGCAGGCAGGCAGGCAGGCAGGCAGGCAGGCAGGCAGGCAGGCAGGCAGGCAGGCAGGCAGGCAGGCAGGCAGGCAGGCAGGCAGGCAGGCAGGCAGGCAGGCAGGCAGGCAGGCAGGCAGGCAGGCAGGCAGGCAGGCAGGCAGGCAGGCAGGCAGGCAGGCAGGCAGGCAGGCAGGCAGGCAGGCAGGCAGGCAGGCAGGCAGGCAGGCAGGCAGGCAGGCAGGCAGGCAGGCAGGCAGGCAGGCAGGCAGGCAGGCAGGCAGGCAGGCAGGCAGGCAGGCAGGCAGGCAGGCAGGCAGGCAGGCAGGCAGGCAGGCAGGCAGGCAGGCAGGCAGGCAGGCAGGCAGGCAGGCAGGCAGGCAGGCAGGCAGGCAGGCAGGCAGGCAGGCAGGCAGGCAGGCAGGCAGGCAGGCAGGCAGGCAGGCAGGCAGGCAGGCAGGCAGGCAGGCAGGCAGGCAGGCAGGCAGGCAGGCAGGCAGGCAGGCAGGCAGGCAGGCAGGCAGGCAGGCAGGCAGGCAGGCAGGCAGGCAGGCAGGCAGGCAGGCAGGCAGGCAGGCAGGCAGGCAGGCAGGCAGGCAGGCAGGCAGGCAGGCAGGCAGGCAGGCAGGCAGGCAGGCAGGCAGGCAGGCAGGCAGGCAGGCAGGCAGGCAGGCAGGCAGGCAGGCAGGCTACGACAACGTTATCAAGAAAATTTGTGGGACATACTGGGCACATTGGATGTGGAAGATGGAGTAATTAATCTTTTAAAAGATATATTGACACGAGGATTGAAAGTAGAAGAAGAAAGAGATCGCAGCCTCTAGAAGAAGACGACGCTGAAGTGTAGGTCCATTTCTCTGGTGCCCTCGTTCAGCCGCTGCAGTTCCTTTTCAGTGTAACAACTGTTACACATCTGGTGGAGCAGTGCTGGGTACGCTTCCCGACCTGCGTACGCCTACGAGATAAAGACGGCACTCACACCGGTCCATCAGCGCCCAAGCCGCCGCCTCCGCGGTGAGACACCTGAGTTCGGGCCTCTTGACAAGCCGACGAGGAAGACGCAGCCTCGACCGACGGTCCCACCGGAAATGGCCACAGACAGTAGGTTCCCGGCGCCCATCCTCTACCACACGCCGCGAACACCGCCATCTTTTCAAGGCGACGTGTACGAAGATGCGGAAGACTGGCTGGACACCTTCGAGCGGGTCGCCCGCTACAACGGTTGGAGCGACGACCGTAAGCTCCATAATGTGTATTTTGCGCTCGAGGACTCCGCTAGGACATGGTACGAGAACCACGAGAGCAACCTGTCCACCTGGGAGACATTTCGCCAAAATCTCATAGCTACATTCCCCAACGCAGACCACCCGGAGAAAGCTGAAG
Organism: Amblyomma americanum; assembly: GCF_052857255.1. NCBI lineage: Eukaryota > Metazoa > Arthropoda > Arachnida > Ixodida > Ixodidae > Amblyomma > Amblyomma americanum. Next base: position 146,777,828 of record NC_135502.1, on the reverse strand, counting down.
CTGCGCTTCGCTCCCGTAACCAGCGGACAAACGAAAGCGTCCGCATGTATGTAGAGGACATGACGCGCCTCTTCAAGCGTGCTGACCCATCCATGGCGGAGGAGACGAAGCTTCGCCACCTCATGTGCGGGGTCAAGCAGGAACTTTTTGCCGGTCTTGTGCGCAGTCCACCGCGTACTGTTGCCGAATTCCTCACGGAAGCGACTACCATGGAGACGACGCTCCTGCAACGAGCCCGGCAATACAATCGGGATGTAAGCACACTTGGGCCCGCTGTTTCTTCGATGCCGCTAGAGAGTGATGCGGCCGTTTTACGGGACATAATCAGGCCGATCGTCAGGGAGGAATTACAAGCCCTCCAGCTGCCTCCCAGCGCACCGTCTGTTACATCGCTGTCTGAAGTCGTCCGGGACGAGGTGCGCCTAGCAGCACAGCAGCAACAACTGCGTGAGATCCCAAGACAGACTGAGGTCAGACCAACCTATGCATCTGTCCTCTGCCGGGCCCCAACGCCAGGCTACGACGTGAATACCGCGACTCACGCAGCGCAGCAGTCTGGTCTTTCCCGTGTGCCTGCTCGACCAGCATATCAGCGGCCACGGAAGTGTGAAGTGTGGCGTGCACCGGACCGGCGGCCCCTTTGCTACCACTGTGGTGAGGCGGGTCATCTTTACAGGGCCTGCCCGTACCGCCGAGTGGGTCTGCGTGCTTTCGCGCCCGACGACCCTTGCCGCAGGAATGGCGAACGACCATTCGAAATTGAAGCTCATCTGTCGGCCCGTCAGAGGCCTGGGACATACGGTCGCTACGATCCTAGGTCGTCATCTCCGCTGCGTTACCGTTCTCCAAGCCCTCGCCGAGACGCCGGCTACCCTGAGCGGCGTTCTCCCAGTCCACGCCGGGAAAACTAATTCCAGCGGTCTCCGGAGGCAAGGCCGCTGCTGGTGGGGAAACTGAAGATCCTCCGCCGCCGATATACCGATACGCTGATTCCTCACCGGGGCAGGGTAGCGACAGCATCCGACGCGCCACTTCTGATTTGCGTGTGACGATTGACGGAACTGACACCATCGCTTTACTTGATACTGGGGCTGACTATTCTGTGATGAGCCACATCCTCGCCCAGGAATTGAGCAAAGTTTTGACACCATGGTTGGGCCCTAGCATTCGCACGGCTGGAGGTCACCTCATTAGCCCGGCCGGAAGGTGCACAGCCCGAGTCGGCATCCGCGGTTTCGTCTACGTGGGTGAATTCGTCGTGTTGAGCGAGTGTTCGAGAGATTTGATCCTGGGCCTCGACTTTCTACAGGCAAACGGTGCTGTGATCGATCTACACGAGGCGCGAGTCACATTTTCGACGAAGCAAGCCGTGGCGCACAGTAACACAGAAGGCCCAGGAGTCAACGCTCTGCGTATAGTCGAAGACGACGTAATGCTGCCACCACGGTCCAGTGTGTTGGTGTTAGTGAGGAACGGCTCGTTTCACGACTACGAAGGTATTGCGGACAGTCACCCTTCGCTGTTGCTCGAGAAGGTTGTGGCTATCGCGCGCGGTCTTGTTGAACTGAGTGGCGGCTGTGCGACAGTTTTTCTGACGAATTTCACGAACGAAATTCAGCACCTCGCCAAGGGAACGGCCGTCGCCTTCCTCGACGACGTGGATAGGTTGCCGAATTTGTGCCCCGTACAGGTGAATCTTCACGACGATGCCGCACGTAACGCCCTTCAGAAGGTTAAAATCAACCCGGAGTTGTCACCTCATCAGAAGAACCTTCTGTCGTCGCTGCTACTTGATTTTAAAGATTGCTTCGCGGCGAGCTCCAAGGTCGGACGTACGCCGGTAGCCAAGCATCGCATTGTCACCGATTCGGCCACGCCACCAGTTTGTCAGCGTCCATACCGCGTTTCGCCTAAAGAGCGCGAAGCTATTAGGACGCAAGTCGATGAAATGCTTGCAGACGACGTTATACAGCCGTCAACAAGTCCGTGGGCGTCGCCGGTGCCCCTGGTAAAAAAGAAAGACAACACGTTGCGATTCTGTGTTGATTACAGGAAACTGAATAATGTTACCAAAAAGGACGTATACCCAATCCCGAGGATCGATGATGCCCTTGACAGACTCCAGGACGCCAGGTTCTTCTCTTCCTTAGATCTGAAAAGCGGATATTGGCAGATCGAGGTGGACGAGCGAGACCGCGAGAAAACGGCTTTCGTCACACCCGACGGTCTGTACGAATTTAAGGTGCTCCCGTTTGGACTTTGCTCCGCTGCGGCCATATTTCAGCGCATGATGGACACTGTTTTAGCTGGTTTGAAGTGGCAGACGTGCCTTGTGTACCTGGACGACGTGGTCATCTTTTCGTCTAGCTTCGAACAACACTTGCAGCGATTGCGCATTGTCCTTCAAGCTCTTCAGTCTGCACAACTAACGATCAAGCCAGAGAAATGCCATTTCGCCTTCGAGGAGCTCCGTTTCTTAGGACATGTTGTCAGCGCACAAGGTGTTCTTCCAGACCCGGACAAGACTTCCGCCGTCTCTTGTTTCCCATGCCCAACCGACAAGAAGGCCGTCCGACGTTTTTTGGGCCTCTGCTCGTATTACCGCCGCTTTGTTAAAGATTTTTCTCGCCTAGCTGAGCCATTGACTGCCTTGACTCGAGATGACACACCCTTCGTATGGGGAAGTGCCCAAGACGCAGCCTTCGAGGAACTCCGCTGCCGCCTTCAAAGTCCACCAATACTAGCTCATTTTGACGAGAATGCAGAGACTGATGTCCACACTTACGCCAGCAATGTCGGCCTCGGAGCAATCCTCGTACAGTGGCAGGACGGCGCAGAGCGAGTAATCGCCTACGCGAGCCGCACACGTTCTCGATCGGAACGGAACTATTCGACGACCGAAAAAGAGTGCCTTGCCGTCATCTGGGCTCTGAGTAAGTTTCGACCTTACATCTACGGCCGACCGTTTCGTGTTGTCAGTGATCATCACTCACTATGCTGGCTGGCCAGCATTCAAAACCCTTCTGGCCGGTTGGCCAGATGGTGCCTCTGTTTACAGGAGTACGACATTACGGTCGTCTCTAAATCGGGTCGGCAGCACCAGGACTCGGACTGTTTATCACGAGCGCCCGTGGAACCGGCTACGCAAGACATCCCCGAAGATTGCCCTGTTCTTTGTGCCATTAGCATCTCCCGTATGGCGCAGCTTCAACGAGCAGATTCTGAGTTGGCGCCACTCGTTAAGTATCTGGAGGGTTTGAATTCTCATGTACCTCGTGTGTTTCGCCGTGGACTACAGACCTTCATTCTGCGGCGTGGAGTCCTCTACAAGCGCAACTTTTACAGCAACAAAGAGCCGTTTCTTCTTGTGCCATCCCAGTTACGCTCCGAAATCTTAAGCGCTTGTCATGATGAACCATCCGCCGGCCACTTCGGGGTTAGTCGCACACTGGCAAAGATTCGGCTTAAGTATTATTGGCCCAATTTACTCCCATCCGTGCGTAGATACGTAACAACATGCCGGGATTGCCAACGGCGCAAATCTCCTCCTCTGAAGCCAGCCGGCTTTCTGCAGCCCATAGCACCACCAAAGACCCCTTTTCAGCAAATTGGCATAGACCTCCTCGGCCCTTTTCCGAAGTCGACCAGAGGAAACCGGTGGATTTCGGTCGCGACAGATTATTTGACCCGATATGCTGAGACCACGTCACTTGCAAACGGTACTGCTGCTGAAGTCGCCGACTTCTTCGTCCACAACATCGTCCTGCGTCATGGCGCTCCTGCAGCTATCATTACTGACCGTGGAGCTGCATTTACGGCCCGCTTCACTCAGGCTGTACTCAAGCTCACGCACACCAGCCATAAACGTACAACAGCCTACCACCCGCAGACAAATGGCTTGGTAGAACGCCTCAACAGGACCTTGACCGACATGCTTTCCATGTATATTGATATCGAGCACAAGACATGGGACGAAATTCTCCCATCGCAACATTCGCGTATAATACCGCGCAGCAAGAGACGACGCAGGTCACTCCGTTCGAATTAGTCTTCGGTCGACAGGTTACCACCCCCCTCGATGCTATGCTACCCGTGGACCCCCCTGACAGTGAGAGTGAACTTGTTGTCGACGTCGCCACCTATGTTCAGCGCGCGGAAGAAGCACGGCAACTGGCCAGACACCGCATTCACCGTCAGCAGCAGATCGATGCTGACCGCTACAACCTAGGACGCCGCTACGTTACCTACCCCCCAGCGACTATGTGTGGGTTTGGACGCCCGTTCGTCGTCGCGGGCTGTCCGAAAAGTTACTGCGCCGCTACTTCGGCCCTTACCTTGTTGTCCGCCTCCTCAGCGACGTAGCGTACGAAGTTGCACCAGCCTCGCCAGCTCGTTCATCGCACAACGCCAAGCGCAGCGACGTTGCGCATGTGGTGCGAATGAAGCCGTACTACGAGCGACCCCCCGAGTGACTTTCCGGCTGCATGTAGTCATATTCCGTGATGTCAGACTCGTGGTGTACCTCTTGAACACTTTTTCTCCCCGCTATTCGGTCTGACGGTAACACCGCATCGGGGCGATGCTCCTGAAGAGGGGGCAGTGACACGAGGATTGGAAGTAGAAGAAGAAAGAGATCGCAGCCTCTAGAAGAAGACGACACTGAAGTGTAGGTCCGTTTCTCTGGTGCCCTCATTCAGCCGCTGCAGTTCCTTTTCAGTGTAACAACTGTTACAATATACATAAAGGTAACAGGGTGCTTATAAAATGGAAAAAATATATCAGGGCCTATAGAGATACAGCGGGGGCTTAGGCATGGATTTCCTGTCTTCTTTGTTTTTTATGCAGTACCTGCAAGACTTACAGACCAAACAAGAGAGGAGCGGACCAGGCTTCAACCCTTTTTTTTCAAGCAAGGAGAATGGATTAAACAGTCAGTAGCGGAACTAATGTACGCGGATGATTAGTGCTAATGGCTGAAAACAAGGAAGGTTTGTAGAAGTTGATAGATCTGCGGTACGGAGGGAGATAGGTTACAAGTTTAGTAATAAAAAATCTGCAGTCATGATATTTAATGATGAGGGCGGCAAGCATAGAATACTAAATTTCACGCTAGAAGTAGTGGATGAGCACAAGTATTTTGGGCACGGTTAAATAGCGGTGCTGGGTATCCGACAGGGCATGAAAATAATGTAATGAATAAAGCTTTTAGCAATGCAGCTGTCACGAAAAATAGGGCGCTGTGGGTTTACAATAGGCATGAAGTGGTAAGAGGGACCTAGAAAGGGGTTATGGTTCCTAGTTTGACTTTCAGCAATGCGGTCCTGTGCACAAACTAGATGTTCAAGCAAGGTTAGAAATCAACGTGGCGTGGGGAGGCCAGCTTTGGGAGCACATGGCAATACCCCAAATCAGGGGGTACAGGGTGATATGGGATGGGCGTCGCTCGAGAGCAGAGAAGCTAGCAGTACTCTGGCATTTGAGGAACCATTGAGAAACATGGGGGGAAAAGCAGTGGGCTAGGAAAGTTTTCAGATGCCTGTGCATAAGGAATGTTGACACGAAATGGTAAAAGCGAACTAAGAGATTGACAAGCAAAAATCTGGACAGCAACCGTAGAACATATCAGCAATTAGCAGTAAAGAATAAGGTTAAAGAACCAGAGAGAGAACTCAGTGGAAAATACGAATGCTGAATAAATCGGCACTGGGAACATACAGGATGCTTAAGCAGGAAATTGCCAGAGAAAATATCTATGATAATTGTAGGGGAAGCTCTTCGCTGTTTGAGGCCAGGACAGCAGTTTTGCGCACTAAGACATAGAGAGTCAGGTACCACGGGAGAGACACGTTGTGGGGTGCTTGTGGAGAGGAGCAGAAACCGGCTGAACACTTTATAAGTTTCTATAGAGGGCTTCACCCTGCAGTGGAAAGCAGCGGGGCTGATTCAAAGCACGTGGGTTTGAGGACAGTGAAGGAAAGGTAGATTAAGCGGGTAGATGTAACCAAGCGAAGGTTATCTGATTGGTGGCCAAAATCAAGACAAGAGTAAAGTTTCACAAGTCATGGCCAGGTGGCTTGAACCACCGCCCGATCCACCCATGAATCAATTCATCCTTGCAGACGTAGTGGTTGTGGTTGTGACGGGGAACCGTATGGTGCACATAAGTTCCCTTCGAATGTAGGCGATGACCTTGCTCTTTCGCCTGTACGTGGAGCACGCAAACGCTTAATAGTCAGAAATTCGGGTGGGGTTTTGTAAATTGGGCTCAGAATTCACAAGGATTGGAAATCTGTATATATAGACATATACGCGAATGTCCGAAATGTGGCAACTGAGTCCACGGGCATTCCACTGGAAAATGAATAGTTCTCTCAATTGGCTTTCAAATGGTAATGCTTGGAGAGCCATTGTGTCTGCAACTGGAAAGCTGAAAGAACTGAATTTAGTGCGTCCAGTACGTGCAAAGCATTCCTGGCTGCTGGCGAGTGAAGGCTATACAGCATCACACGCATGTCGTTCATAAGGGACCTCAAGATGGCGATAGCCTGCCCTTCCTCACCTGGGGCTGGATCTCTGCCTTGGGCTTGCTCAACTGTAGGCGTTCATTTTCGCTCTCAGCGCAACACGAACGGGACACAAGACGAAGGACTAGTACAAAGAGGCGCTTACTATCAACTGGTTTTTTATTGAAGAACGAAAACCATATAAATACAAACAGTGAACTACTTATCAAACAACAAAAGTTATCTGGAAGGCACGTGGGAGGTTGATAGCTCAATTCCCTCTCGGATGACGTTATGGAAGGGCTGCTGATACATTTTGCGCCGTTGTGGTAAATATAAAAGCTTCCATAACTTCGCGTGTTAATTTATTGTTATGTCGGAACAGGATGCGCGTGTTCTTGTAATCGGGAACACATTGGCATTTTTTGCACTGGAAAGACGCCTGGGCAAGGGGGTCCCCTTTAGCTCTCCTTTCTGCACGATCCTTTTCATGCATAACTTTTGTTGTTTGATAAGTAGTTCACTGTTTCTATTTATATGCTTTTCGTTTTTCAATAAAAAACCAGTTGATAGTCAGCGCCTCTTTGTAATAGTCCTTCGTCTTGTGTCCTGTTCTGTTGCGCTGAGAGCGAAAATGAACACTTACCAACTCGCCCAAATTTCCGCCTTGCCCATCTGTAGGCGTAGGACAGTGGGGGCGTGGCACCTGCTCAGGCACCGAGGTCGAGCGTGGCTGCGGCAATGACGGCCATGTCGCCTCTGAAGCAATTGTTCGGGCTTCACCAGTCGCCGTGATTACATTACACGGTGGTGCGGGAGGATAAGTAGCAGGAGTGGCGGGCCTTGCCTGCCGCTGTCAGCCGACTGTCTAGTAGATCGCCGGCGACGAGAACGACACCGAAGTACCGTAGCTGCAGCCTCTCTGTGCATTGAATGGTCCCGCACCATTTGCTTGGACACCACCCGTTCTTTCTGCCGGCGGGGACAGACTTTCGAACAAGCGTCATGAGGGCCACGGCAGTTGGCGCACTTCAAGACAGCAGCGCAGCAACTGTAACCGCTATGTGGTTCAGAGCAGCGCGGGCACGCTATGGTGTTATTAAAAACACCACTGACATGCCCATTTTTCATGCACTCCGACACTGAAGCGGCTTACCGCAGCGGTGGCCTAGTGGTTTGAGCATCCGCCACGCATGCGGGAGGGGCGGGGGTAGATCCACAGAGCCGCCGGGTACCCAGCGGTGATACAATGGTTACAAGCTTTCCCCTGGTCTGGTGCTCGGCTTATTTAGTTGAAATGCTTGGGAAATGGGTCTACTACCTAAACTTGTGAAATGAAAAACTACCTTGTGTCATGGCGCTCTTTGGCCAAAACTGCCCTTGCGCGATAAAAATTCGTCGTCATCATCATCAATGAAGAGGCTTCGGACGAATTGGTGAACTGCATGTCGAAAGTGGCCAAACTACACGTGCGATGGAATACAGTCGTCCTTAAAAGTGCGCTTGACGCACCGTGACACGCCGAGGCGCTGAACCTTGGTAATTTTGATGCTGTTCGTCACTGGTTTAATGAGTATCGGCAGGTCGGAGTCAGAGATGGTCGCGTCGATGTCGTAAATGACGCCAGCGGTTGTGCTATTGTTTTCAAGAATAAGATAGCGACGGGGATGTCTTCGATCTTCTTGATAGTGGCTAGATTTTCCAAGGTGCTCCACTCCGTTACATTGGTGTCAAGGAGGTTCCTTCGGCCGTTGATCCTGACGTCATTGATCACCCCCGGGACGCGAGCCTTGAGGAACACCGACGTAGCTTGTCTGTTCAGCAGGTTGACTTTGTCGGTGGGCGCTTTAGGTGCAAACAGGACTGTATGCGCCGGTGCACCACGCGTCGTAATGACGGTAGACGTGTTTGATGAGGACTAGACCTCACTCTTACGCAGTCTTCTCATGGCTTTCCTGCTCATCACTGGGACGAACCCGTCGTCCGCCGAGGAGTCCACGCTTGTGGCTGAGTGCAGCACGGTGGCATGGCTGCTTGCCTCGCTCGATTGGTAGAAGCGCTTCCTCTGGGCGGCTGCCGCCGACCCACCGGGTTCCAGTGGAGGCCTGACGTCATACACTTCTATCGCCGTCACCAAGAGGGAGCGACGCCACCCTGATTGTACGAAAAAACGATAAAACTTCAGAGGCACAGATATAGCGTCCTGGGCTGAAATAACTTCGTCTTCCACCCCACGCAGGCAGTTTCTGCAAAAGTTTCCGTAGCACTGCGAGGGTTGATATATGAACATACCCCTCAAAGTTTTCCCGAAATTTCTGTCGTCTATCAGAGAAGCAATCTAAAATTTTCTGACAGTTTCCAGTATGTGTCAGCAGGTTGCCTACCAACTTTTAAGAATTTTGGATATACGCTCATGTCTAAAAAATAATATTTTGATTTTTTTTGTTTTGTGGTGGTGGTAACGAAATACGTTATTGGCACTCTTAGGAGTGAGGGATTGACGTGGCTGGGGTCCCTAGTGCGGAAGTGTGTTCTCTGAAGCTGCCGGCCTTGCTCCTCGACGTTCACAGTGCTAAGAGCGGCCTTCCGCCCATCGTTCTTTTGCTGACAAATGTGCACTAATTTGGAATTGTTCTGACATCTCCAGACCTCTATGTTACAAATAGACACTCTCGCCACAGGAGCGGCATTCTCGATGTCAGGAGTCCATGTTTATGGGAAGTAGCTTTAATGGATACTGCAATGTTTGTGTCTTCAGGCCTCGAAAGTGTACTTCTTGACTTTTTCCGAGGCTACAAGACAGAAAAGGGTGTTTATAGTGTGTTAATTTAGGCTTTTTACATTCAAGAGGGTGTTAGTATGTCTGAGTGGGGGTGTCCCTCATGGCATAGACGGTCCCTGTGAAAAGACGCTAGAATTAAAATCTTTTTTTTTGTCTTTAGGAAGTAATGTTGCCGCTGCTCAAATTCTGATGTATTTTTTTTCTGAAATTCGAACGAATAGCGCTAAATGTGTTTGCAAATTTCGGACTCTACAAATGCGAAATAAATCGAAAAGAAAATTCTATCAGTCTTTAAAAAGGTATTTCTGTGTACTGGCGGTTGAACTGCACTTCCTGCGATGACAAGATTGCTGCAAAAAGTTTTTTTAATTTGCCCAATTCTTCTTCATTTAGAGCAGCACACGTACCGGGAGGTTAGGAAGATCAGAAGAAATTCTATAATGACAGTTTATTTGCTACAGAGAAAAATTCCTTTAAAGCAAAAAATAGTGTCTTGCGAAGGTGTAAAGATCTGCCCAAAAACATGACCCACCTAAAACCAGACTGTATTTCGAGCGCAACAAAGAAATTAATGTACTCAAAAAGTGTAACCTGAAAATATGAGACCTGTATCGCCAAAAAGGCACCTGCGCCATTAAACCGCATTGGCACGAATTTTGTCGAAATAAAACAGAAGCCACCTTGTGTTCGACGGGGGCTCTCGTGGCAGATCTGAAATAGTGCAGCATTATATCAGAGACAATGTACTTAAAATAACTATTCACTTCTCTACAAATCCATTCTTTTGTCAATAATGAAATTGTGCAGGTTTTCTTCGAGACAGGCTTGGAAAATTCTGCGCGCTACGGCTTTGGTGCCCTTGCCAAGACCCTAAATTTTATTTTGCGTCAGCCGGTACTTGCATGTTACGTAAAATCATGCCCTGTGTTTGCCACCTATGCTTGGCGAAAGAAGCTTTAGCCAAGCTTCAAAGGTGCACAGTACGTGATAGCAATATTCCGCAAGCTGTGCGCAATATTACGCCTGTATCGTACTGCCAAAGGTTTTCTACCTTCATTATGAGCATTTTTGCACGCATTCCCTTCGATCTGCTGGAGAAGGAATCAACTTGCCAAGCGAGGCTACTAATGGTGGTATTTGGTAGTAAATCACATTTAACGCGCGAAGGCTGGAAACTATACTGGACAAAAGGGCTACAAGAGAAATGCAAAGTGACAATTATGGTTTATTAAGAAAAAAATATGCAGTAGAATAATACAGTTAATGCGCATGCCCAGAAGAAGGCACTGAAGGAATCTGAATACAACGAGCGGTGTTCCTCATCTGCTGCTGTCGCTTAGTTATGATGTCCACCTTCTTTGCTGTTGGCGTCACGGAGCGGACATTGACGCTATCACTTCGCCAGCTTCTAAAATCTCAACAGCCCTTTCGTCACGCGCTCTCTTCTGTCTCGCATTTGACCTAAGATTGCGGTTTCTTGAATGTAAAGCGGGCATTTGTGCCTTGCTCAATAAGAGAGAAAGTGGCTCACGTCACACTTGCTGCATGAGAAGAGAGTATTGCAGACGATATATCTATAACAGTCCGAAAGATTTTTGTGTGCTATTTTACATGTCTTGATTGTTTTCTCGTCTGTTCATACTTGTTTTGGCAGAGGCTCAGTAATTTCCGGGTCGAGGAGGGAACACGAGGGGAACTTTATATTTTCTTGCTACTTTCTTCAAAGTATTGGAAATGTGTACAACAGGTGTTACGATCACATTAGTTGCATATCGTGTAGCTATTTTAATCTTCCCTTTGTTTGTTTTCCAGCTCCCAGTTTTTTGTCTACCACCGATCAACGTGTATCTTGATGCAGCACTCAAACTGATGTGCACATGATTTTTTAAACCACTGTAGTAAAGTGCGATGTGCAACACTGCTTTTTGCAAGGCCGCTAATTCCAACCAGCTTTCGATGATTACTGCGCTAATCCGATAAGCATTGGTCTACCAATTGTTTTTACTATTGCCGCATGCATTATGCTAACAGTGTCGGAGGCATTGGTGTTGCTACCTCGTTGGAAGCTGAGGACGATGAAGTGTGTTGAGAAAGTTATGTGCCATATTACTTGAGGAGAAGAAGAAGAAGAAGAAGTTGTGTATGACGCGAGAAGGCGGAACCCCACTCGCCTCGAATGTGATCAACCCGTAGAAGCTGCTGGTTCTTGGTTTGATGTGGAGCCGCGCAGCTGGAACTCGGTTCACAGCAGCCTCGCCTCGACCGGTCTCCAGTGGCTACAATCGTTGCTCTGCTGGGAACGATCGGCTAAGTTTCGGGTGGCTGGTTGTGGCATTTCTCTCTGCGTCTTTGCGCGGTAAGGCAGTAAGCCCGGGCTATGTCCACCCAGTCTCCCGGCCAGGGGAGTTCCCTCTGGTCGGCTTCTCTGTCCACTGATCTCCTGCCGTTGGAAGCTTTTTTTGGGCAGTGGTGTCGGTAGTATCCCTGTCGCGCTGGTGCATAAGGATGGTGGTGCAATCAAGATGAACAACCCTTGTGCTGTTCGGGCTGCTCTCCAGTCGGCGACTTCTCATTATGAGTCAATCTCAGAGGTTCGCCAGTTTGGACGCGGCGGGATTCTGTGCAGATCGCCAGACCTCGCCTGTGTAAGAGATTTACTAAACTCCTCATCCTTTGCCTCCCTTCGGGTAAGTTCCTTCATCCCTTCACATCTGGCGTGCACGAAAGGAATTGTACGAGGCGTAGACTCTTCCCTGTCTCCGGCAGAGACTCTTGAGCTTCTGTCGGCTGCAGGTGTTGTTGCTGTGCACCGCTGTAGCCGGGATGTAAACAACTTGCGGATGCCCACTGAATCAGTGATTACTACCTTTGCCGACACTTCCTGCCCCTCTGAAGTCAAGGCATGGCCTCTAATTTTTCATGTAGACCCATTATCATCTCGGCCCCTGCAGTGTAACAACTGCTGGCGCTATGGACATAGCGCCGGCGGTTGCAAATCCAACTTGAGGTGTTACAATTGTGGGGATGGTCATTCAACGAGCACCTGCACTGAGAAGAATGAGAAGTGTTGCCTTTGCGGTGGTGCTCACTCTGCAAACTACTCAAATTGTCCCTCTCGAGCTCACGAAATTCAAATTCTGGAGATAATTGACAGGAAACGCTGTTCCCGCCGTGACGCTATTTCAGAGGCCAAAGAACGTGCCCATGGTTATGCCGGTGTGACCGCTCGGCAAGGTGTCATGTTAGACTCAACGCTGTCCCAGGCAATTGCGGCTGCTGTGGAGGCTTCGATGTCTAAAATGGTAGAAACGATTGTCGCAAGTGTTTCGGAGTGCCTTACAAATGTTCTAGCGACTCAGCTTACACATGCCGTGCAGGCTAGTTTGGCACCTCTTTCGACAGCAATTCCCTCTCCTTTTATCCGGTCTCCAATTCCAGTTGCATCACAACCCCAGGAACAAACTTCTGTCCCTTCCGCTGTACCTACCTCGGGTACTTCGAGGGATTTTGATATAATGTATGATTCCGAGATGGTGGAGCCTGATGTGCGGCTTCTTAAGCGCAGTGGGTCCCCCATGTCTCATTCGTTGTCTTCTCTGGGCACCCAGCCCAAACCAAAGAAGAAGCAGCTTGGCACTAAACCCAAGGATACCATTTTGGAGCAGGCATTTGCTGCTGCTAGACTTTGCAACCATAGCGACGTTGCGAGTTCTGCAGTGGTACTGTCGCTCTATTCTTTCCGCTTCCACAGATTTACACTGCATTTCTACCCAGCTTAATCCGGATGTCATAATTATGCAAGAAACGTGGCTTTCAACCGACAAACATTTTCATCTCAAAAATTACCGTTCATTTCGCCTAGACCGCCAGTCAAGAGGCGTGGGTTTACTAACTTTAGTCTCTTGAAAATTTTGCCATAGGGCTGTGGTATCTTCTCAACAAATGTCTCCGGACTGTGAGATTTTGGCACTAGACTTTGTACTTCCTGGGTGCTCTCCATTTTCAATAGCAAATTGTTATTTCCCCAATGGAGTCCAGGATGTTAGACCTCTGGGCTTTTTACTCGCAAACTGGAAAAACATAGTTCTCGTGGCTGGGGACTTCAATTCTCACCATGTGTCGTGGGGTTTAGGACTAATACATGCGGCAAGCGCTTTTGGCACTGGGTTTCTGATCACAACCTGATGTGCTTAAATTCAGTATCGGCCACTTCGATTCGCTCACACACTCAATCTGTTTCAGATCTCACGTTCATTACTCCTGGAATTGGCGTAACGAATTGGTCGACAGTTGACAGCGGCACCTCAAGTGACCATATACCTATTCATTTTGACATCACATGTCGTGTTGCTCCGGCGTCTTCTCAGTTGCGGTCACATGTAAATTATGACAGATTTCGGACGGCGTTGCGCTCTGCCCTTGCTTCAGTGTCTAACATCGCCGAGGTCCACCAGTCAGCAAGCATTGTCTGGATATAGAGGAAAGCCGTAAAAAGTCTTAGTTCCTGGTGATGCCAACAAAAGGGAATTCTAACTGGTGGAATGCGGACTGTACAAGAGATTACAGGCGGAGGAAGGCAGCATGGAAAAAGCTTCTTCATAACCAATGTCCGAATAACTGGAGTGATTACAAATTTATTGCAGCCACCTTTAAACGCACAGTTTCTCGCGCGAAGGAAAAATATGACTCAGAACACTTCGATTATCTTTCAAAGGCGGGAAACCGACGTGCACTATTCGGTTTTCTACAGTCTAGGAAACAGCACATGTCCTCTCATAATTTTCAGTCATTAGTTATGTCACCTGTAGAAGCTATCCAGGCGGTTGAATTAATAGCCACAGGCCTGCAAAAGCGGTTCTCGTCTTTACTACCTTTGCGACCATTGTTGTTTGCACCAGTCGTGCCAAATGATAATGCCTCACAAGTACATCTATCAGAGCTTTCACAAGTTGTCCAGAGATTGCCAGCTGCTGCTCCTGGTCCTGATGGTGTTACTACAAAGATGCTCAAGATTCTATTTGAAGTCTCCCAACTCCTTATTGCACCTAATAACCTACTCTCTCAAACACGCTTGGATACCTTCTGAGTGGAGGCTGTCCAAGGTGATCCCTTTACTTAAAAATCAGGGTGGAGGCTATGAATTGGATAATATTAGGCCAATTTCTTTAACATCAAACGTGGTAAAGTTGATAGAAAGGGTGTTACTAATTCGGTTGTCAGCCATTGTGGACCGCAAAAGTATACTCAGTCCGTGCCAACTCGTTTTCCGGCCATGGTGTTCGATATGGAATGTACATGCTGATCTTGAGAGCACAATTCTCCTTGCTCGTCGTCAACGCCTGGTCGCGGCTTTGGTTACGTTAGACGTCGCCAAAGCTTACGACAGTGTAGAACACTCCATCCTGATACATAGGCTACAGTCTCTTCAATTTTCAGATTGTATAGTTGCATGGATATCTGCATTTCTTTATAACAGGGAATTCTTTTGCGTCCATAATGGTGTTCATTCAGAGAGGTACAGACAAACGCGAGGTGTACCGCAAGCAGCTGTTCTTTCTCCTGTGCTCTTTAATATTCTGTAGAGCTCAATTCCTCTCCAGCGCCATGTACGCACTTACGTCTAAGCGGACGACATTGCGTTTTTTGCTGCTGCGCCGGATATACATTCCCTGTATGGTCTGTTACAGTCAGTCATATTTGAATACACTTGTGCACTGGTTGAGCGCATTACACCTGAAATTAAATGTTGAAGATGCGCCACTCTTGTTTTCCCTCTATTCACTCTTGTAGTGGTCTCTCTCACTTGCCAGTCAAAAATAATACTGCAGGTTCAATCCCTAAAATACCTAGGGGTCATTTATGACAACAAACTCACCTGGCGACCTCACATTGACCATGTCGCGGCGAAAGGGGGTCGTGCCGTGGGCATGTTACGGAGATTGTCATCACGGGCACGGCATGCGCAGAGATGTGCTATTAATGATCTACACTGTGTGTGTTAGGCCAATTTTAGAATTTCGATCAGTGTTGTTTTCAGGCTCGGCTACATATAAACTTCGTCCTCTCGTCCTTTTAGAGAGGGAAGCACTTTGCATGTGCCTCGGCCTTCCAAAATTTGTGGCTATCAATGTGCTGTACCTTGAAGCCCGCATTCCGCCTCTCTTATCACGACTTCAATTTTTAACTGTGAAAACTTCCCTCAGGATCTATGAATCCCATTTCCACCGTTCCCAAAGCATTTTCTGTTGTCATCCGACCTCCTTTTTTGGTGTCCTCTGGTCTCGTTTCAATTCCCCTCAGGTAGTGTTTGTGCAAAGAATTCAGCCTTTAGATGTAAACATTTATGATATCCTTCCTGCGCTTCGCAATGAGCCCGCTATCCACATTGTTTTCGACGATATATTCCCAAAAAATGCAAAACATTTGCCACCGAGTATTCTAAATGGTCTTCTAGAAGGTCATCTGAGGACCCTACCTACAGATATATCAATAGCCACTGACGCATCGCAATGCAATGAAAAAGCAGGTGTGGGAATATTTTGCTCGCATTTAGACTGGTCCTTTTCACTGCGCCTTCCAGATTTCACCCCTATTTTTCAAGCAGAGTTTCTAGCGGTTGTACTTGCTCTACGCAAGCTAGACGCCTCTATTACAGCAGTTGCAGTAATTACTGATTCTTTATCTTTGTGTTCGTCCCTCGCTGCACAAGTTGACGGTCCAATTTTAACAACTTTCTTACCCCTACTTCATCCGCATTTGAGCCTTGTTCATTTAGTATGGGTTCCCGGTCACAGCAGTGTGACAGTAAATGAGATTGCTGATAATCTCGCAAAGGCTTCCCTTAGCGGCCCCGTGTTGCCAATCATCCCGGCTACAGCCTATATTACAGCATCTAGATTTCGGCGACGTGCGTTTTTAACCACGCAAGACACATCACTTTTAACATCGGCGGATTATGAGCACCTTAAATATTATTGGAACAGGAAAGTTTGCTGCTGTCGGCAGCTTGAAGTATCACTGACGAGGCTGCGCTGCTGCATCCCCCCTCTAAATTTCTATTTACACAAGTCGGGTTTCGCGCTCTCTCCCTTTTGTGCATTTTGCCGTGAGCCTGAATCTATAGAACATTTTTGACTGTATTGTCGCCGATTCAGCTGTCTGAGAAAAAGGTTGCTGGAGGACCCCTTGCTGCATCTTTGCCTTAGTTTGAGCAGCCCGCTCTTGCTATCATTTGGCGCCACCACATTTGGGTTCAGCCACAGATCTGTTTGTACCACTGTTCTAAATTTCCTGATAGAATCTCACCGACTGCCTTGCTAAGTGTTCCAACCTTTTCTTTTCTATCAATTATTACATTTTGGCTAAATGATTAATATTTAATCCCTCTCTTTTTTACTATTCTTAAAATTTTAAAATCAAAACACTCATTCCTTTTCCGTTCATGACGAAAAATTCATCGGTGTTGCGCTCCCACGTGCGTTTCCTTTTTATTAACTGCGTTCAGGTGAATATTCACCCGATTCTTGGCCGATCCCCCAGTGTGGGTATGTGCCACCTTTTGATAGGCTAACAACAACAACACTTGCCGAGAATCGGCTTGTGCTTCGATATATCACTCGTGGTGATTTATCACTTGGGGCGATCCGTGAATTTTTCCCCGCACGAAAAAAAGAAGCGCAACGAGGACACAAAGGATCCTACAGCCGCTAGCGCTAGCCGCCGCCTGCGAGGCGTTCTACATGAGTTCACCCCGCAATGGAGCCCCGTTAACATAATGCCCGTCACAACTGCCACCGAAACTTGTGACTTTCCGGAAGCTGCTCCTGCCCCGTTCGTCGTCCACTTGCCGCGCACGCCAAGACCTTTCCACGGCGAGCCCTTTGATGACGTTGAAGATTGGCTGGATCACTATGTCCGCGTCGGCGCCTACGAGTGGAACGACTACCGTCATTTGTGGAATATGTACTTTGCTTTTGCTGATTTCGTACGGACCTGATTTGAGAACCTTAAATCGAACCTTACGACTTGGTATCAATTTCATTGTCAGCTCCTGCGTGACTTCGCCAGCCCCGAGCGAAAATAGAAAGCCGAGATGACCCATCAGTGTCGGATCCAGCGGCCCAACGAGAATGTCAATATGTTCGTTGAAGACGACCCGATTTTTTCGGTGCACTGACCTGACTATGAACGAAATCAGAATGGTCTGTGACCTAATGCACTGAGTTATACTGACGTATTCTTTGCTCTTCGCGCCAGCGAGTTAGTTACAGTTGTTTGCGATGACGGCCTTACTGATCAGGGCTGAAGAGAACGTATCCTTGGTCTTTTGGGGACATATTTGCGTAGCACGGGGTATTGTTTCGCTTTGTCTATGAACTACTCTCCTTCTCGTTACAATTTCAGTTCAGCACACTCTATATTGACACCGTTCATACGATAGCTCATTTCGAAGATATGATTGCTCCCAACGGGTGCCCCACCATCGACGTTGCACATCCGGTGTATCCTCTTGCTGGCAAGCTCAACGTTGGTTTATGGTGGGTTAACGTCCCAAAGCGACTCAGACTATGAGAGACGCCGTAGTGAAGGGCTCCTGAAATTTCCACCACCTGGGATTCTTTAACGTGAACTGACATCGCACAGTACACGGGCCTCTAGAATTTCGCCTCCAACGAAATGCGGCCGCCGCGGCCGGGATCGAACCCCGCGTCTTTCGGGCCAGCAGTCGAGCGCCATAACCACTCAGCCACCGTGGTGGCGGCAAGCTCAACGTTTATGAAAATTGTCGATGTCAGAGATGTCGCAACTTCTGGCTCTCCTATATTCGTTCTGCGACTGTTTCGCTCTATCGATATGAATCGGTCAAACGACAGTCACCAAAAACCGCATTATCACCACGGACATCGAACGATTGTAAGACAAAACCCCTACCGACTGCCTTTAACAAAAAGAGATGCGATTCACCACCAGGTCCAGCAGATGTGTGATGATGGGCGTCTCTCGTTGTACTATAATGAAGAAAAGATATGGGAGCTTACGTATCTGTGTCGGCTACAGAAAGCTGAACAAAGCGACAAAAGTTTATCCGCTTCCCTGCATTGATGACTGTATGGATCGTCTTTGTCATGCATGGTACTTTTCATCCATGAATCTGCACAGCGGTTATTGGCAAATTGAAGTTGATAAACGCGACCGTGAAAAGACCATCTTGATAACTCCAGATGCCTTATATGAATTTAAGATTCCGCCATTCGGCCTCTGTTCTGCACCAATAAAATTCCAAAGAATAATGGTTACTGTACTCTCCGATCTCAGCGACAGTCTTGCGTCGTCTATTTAGATGACGTAGTTGTTTTTCTCAGACATTTTAAAACCATCTCAACCATCTTCAGAGGAGTCCTTTAAGCCATCTGTTCTGATGGCTTGTCCCTAAAGCCGAGAAGTGCCAATTTGCTTTTGACGAGCCAAAATTTTTAGGCCAGGTTGTCAGCTCTGATGGCATACACCATAACCCCGAGATTATTGCTGCGGTTGCGGCATTTCCGACAACGACCAACAAGCGCTCTTTGAGCCATTTTTGAGGCTTTCGCACTTGCTACCGGCGCTTTGTAGCTAATTTTTCCACGATCACTGAGCCCTTATCTCGTCTCACCCCACAAGAGGTGCCCTTTGGGGCGGGCAGGAACAACACAATGCATTTGGTGGGCTCCAATGACATCTGGAATCATCGCCAGTGTTAGGTCACTTTGACGGCGCCGCCACCACAGAAGTTCATACCGATGTTCCTTGAGCTTTGCCGACCAACAAAGGGAATAATGGCCATTAAACATCCTCAACAGTCGGCCGTAAAGATGCAGTCGAAATCTGGTGAGCGCCCACACCACCGCGACGCATTCCTTTTCCGGGTTGGAATAGTTCTTTTAGGAGCGTGAACGGGTGCAACTGGCGTAAGCGATTATTCGCTCAGCGCCGTTCTGCCACTGTGCTAAGATGGCGCCAAGTCCGACGTTGCACGCACGCACAAGCAAGGGTTGCCATTCAGAACGATACTTACGAAAAAAGGTTCGTGGCAGAAGCAGATCAGTCTTTTCTTGTTGAAGCATTTGAGCAAACTAGATGTAGGAGATCCGTTCTTAACGAAAACATCTGAAGACGTTTGTGTATTCCGAAACCTGAGGTTGAAGTTGGGTGTGCCATTTCCGTGGATGTTGTTGATATATTTTACTGTGTACCCCACGATGCCCTATTTACTGCTCTCAGGGAATGCATTGAAAGAAAGTATTCTGTTTCCTTCCAGAACTCAGCCGGTATTTGCATTGATAATTTCTTAACTGTTCTAAAGTTTTACTTGGAGTCCGCTTTTATAACATTTGACCAGCCGTTCACAATTGAAAGCGAGGGGCAGGAAGTGGTCAAGGATTACGTCTACTTACGGCAGGTAGTGACAGCTGATCCTGATCATGAGAGGGAAATCACTAGAAGAATAAGAATGGGGTGGAGTGCATATGCCAGGTTCCGTCAGATCATGAATGAAAGTTACTAATATCCCTGAAGCGAAAAGTGTACAACAGCTGCATCTTGCCGGTACTGACCTACGAAGAAGAAACGTGGAGGCTAACGAAAAGGGTTCATCTTAAGGACAATGCAGTGAGCCATTGAAAGAAAATGAGAAGTGTATCGTTAAGAGACCGGAAGCGGGCAGATTTGGTGAGGGAACAAGCGCGGGTTAATGACATTCTTGTCGAAATCAAGAGGAAGAAATTGGCTTGGGCTGGGCATGTAATTCGAAGGCAAGACAACCGCTGGTCCTTAAGGGTAACGGAGTGGATTCCTAGAGAAAGCAAGCGTAGCCGGGGGCGGCAGAAGGCTAGGTGAGTGGATGAGATTAAGAAGTTCGCATGCATAGGGTGGGCGCAGCTTGTAAAGGCACGGGCTAATTGGGGAGACATGGGAGAGGCATTTGCCCTGTAGTAAGTGTAGTCTGGCTGATGATGAAGATGAAATTGATTATTTTCTGCAGAATGCGGGCATTTGTACTGGATCGTGTGTCGTTCCGGTATTATGTATCATCTTTATTTCACAAATTGACCAAGTCATTCATCAGGTTTTAGCAGCTAACAAAGTTTTCAATGTTTTTATATACGTGGACGATTTTTTGATTATTTTAACCAAGGACGCAAGCTTGAACTTTGCTGAAGCTGCAGACGATGTTTTATCTCAATTTACACAAGATGGAAATGGCTTAGATTTTACACGTGAACTTAAGTTGGACAATTGTTTACAGTTTTAAGATTTTAAGATTAAGTTCTGTACAGATCAGGTGTGCTGGACTTACGCTCCGCAAGCAATAAAAGGGCTTCTGCCATTTGACTCCTCGCATTCCGTATTAGTGAAAAGAGGCATTGCTTCACTGTGCCTTGAGAGTTCGCTAAGGAAGTCATACGTTCACAAGATGCGACCGGGTTTTGACAACCAAGTGTCCAGGCTGTCTTCAGCCGGGTTCCTTGGTTCGCTCGTTACGGGGGTCGCCGAAAGCCTCTTGCAGAAGATGAAGTATAGGCCAGTGCGTGAGCTCTGGGAGAGAGGTCTCTGGAGAAGAGGTGAGACCTGTGGTGGTGCCGTATGTGCCCAAGTTGGCCCACTCCCTCTCACTCACTCCCTCTCTGCGCATACCCTGGAAACACAAGCGCGGCGAGACAAGCGTGCGATAACAGCGCCCCGATAGCGGAGAGGAGCCGCCCCGCGGCCGTTCGGAGCGGCCTGGGATTTTTTGACTACCCCTGTACGCCTTGCCGCATGAAAGCGGGATTCTGTAGACTATATCTTCAGTACACTGCACGAAAGGGTTTCTATGCCGAATCGTGCAACTATTCTGAAGCCCGCTGTCGGGACAAGTGGCCTTGCAAATGCTTGACAATTTTTCTGGTGCAGACATATACACCTTCACTCACCTTGCGAGGTGATAGGAAGAGATGCCGATAGATTAACAAGGGAAATTATTGAGGCTGCCGCAATCGAAAGAGCTGGACCTGAAAGCTGGGTCAGCAGTCCATCATTGTCGCTGACAAAGAAAGATATGGCATTTTTAGCCTCGGAGCAGTATGCCAACCGGTGAAATGTATTGCATGTGATTTTTAAGCTTTGTTCACAAAGTATCTTGTCTAATCTGACTGGTATCGTTCTTTACTTCATGTATAAATTCTGTGTGCAACAAATAAAGCCGTAGTGGAAGTTTAGAGCTTGTATTTGTCCCCTGTTTTGTTGCTGCGCTATGGATCATAACGCATACCCACTAGACCGAACCATCACCTTGTTAAGTTAAAATTCAGGTCGAGATCACATAGGCGCGTTTACTTTAATATAAATACAAGGGTATGCTCGTCTAGTTGCTTTATTTTAATTTAAATAAATACGTTTCTTTTGTTAGGCACATATTCTTACACCGGAGGCGCACTAGCGGCTGTTCGTCGCTCTGAGTAAATTCCTACCCAAGGATCGCGTCAGCGCGGTTCTAAAAATAGAAGGCATCCTTCAACGCTTCCGTAAGTTAAGGAACATCTGAGGGTTCCTTATTTAAAAAAAGAAAACCCCAAGCGCAAAACATAAGGCTGTAGATCTTTCACAGTCACGAAGTTATGCATCCAGCACAGGTGATTACCCGAGAAGAGCATTTTCCTGACCAAAACCTGTTATCTTTTGCAGTAGGTAGTCATTCGTAAACGTGAGGTTTCGCTATAGGCTCTTAGAAATTCGTCTGAACGCTTTTCCAGTTTTACGGGTCACGTCGTGAGACTTCATTTTTCTGTGCTTGTTTCACAATATCTACGCATCTGATTATGTATAAAACATTTATTGCTGCCTTAGCCACTGCTCTAGGTCCGCTCGATATAAGACAGCAAATTATTGCACATTGCACAAGGCATAAGAAGAAGCCTCTACTAGGAAGGATGAAGGTTTTGCTCAAAAAAATTGGGTGGGAGGGCGGGGTACGTATGCAAACCGTCGGTGGTTTTTACTCAATAGTAAAGAGCCTTCCATGGCTCCTCAGAAGTCGAAATATGGTTTGTGCAACAAAACTGATTCTATCGTGACCATTTTCTTATTTGCTTCGCTTTTTTGCTGATTTGCTTGTTTTTTCCGTGTATTCCTGTTTGGAATAATTAAGTACGTATAAGAGTGCACTCCTGTGAAAATAAAGTCAGTTGAATGTCCCTTATTTTCTGTGATCGTGTCTAGCGGTTATTTTCTATGTTGTCTGTTCGGAAGTTAGCGCACCCTAATGTAATTATGAACACCAACTAGCCCCTTTAAAGTACAAAACCTATACTAATGGGCGCAAAGAGTTCAGCATGAGGTGCAGAGTAAACGAGATCTTGAACATCGAAGAAAAGCATAAACCAATATTTTTTTCTTAATTTCTTAATGACCCTTCACACCTTTTGAATTCATCGCAAACAGATCGATCGTGCACTTTTGGCCTAAGTAATGGTTGCCGATGAAACAGGCTGATCTGGTTCTGCGTGAGTCTTTCTCCCTTAATTTATGTGACGCAGTGAGCGACGCGTGGTGGCCGAGCACTGAGAGGCATGTGATGACAGGATTGATTTTGACGAACCCATTGTCCTGAAGAACAATCCACACGAGTGCAGAACTCTGGTAATTGACAATGGCACTGCCCTCGGAATATTTTCCTAATTCTACACCTAACGTTTACGTTCAGTGATTCGGCTACTGACTTTACGTGCGCTCTAAAATTCAAGCTGAATCTCATCCGCAGTCACAGCTGATTAAGAAACCAAGTAGTTTCTGAAACATCGTGTTATTATACAAGAAATCGTTTTCTGTTTCTTTCGCACATAATTAAAATTTCTTTTGCCAACTAGAGAGGCCGATATCCGCTATTTATTTTATAGGCCTATTAGAGGCTTAACCTCTCTTTGGTAATAGCTGCGTCTTCGGGTGCAACTCAACATTTCAGTGTTTTATTTCTTCGCTCGGCCTCTTCCTTAGACATTGGGTGCGGTGACGTTTCCATAAAAATGTATGCATAAACTCTAGGTACTTCTCGTTTTAACGTTCCTCGTAGCCCCCTCCGCTGCGTCATGGGTCTCACCACCGCCGTGTTCAGTTTGTCCGCTGCCGCTGGAGGATAGTGCAGACGATTAACTGCTGTAAACATACAGAAGGCTGTGGCGAACTACTACACCACGGTGGCCAAATCCTGTTCTGCTGAGGGAGTGATTTGGCCAGCTCTTGCCAGCAATAGGAGGCTACATCGCAGGCCTTGTTATGCAATTCCATCGACACGGCGATTTTTTCTTTTCTTTATCTGGTAGAGAATTGCGCTGCGCTATGATTTGAACAGTGGTCCTCTTGCACGCGCGGAGGATGCTTTACCTCTACGCCATCGCTGCATCCGCTTTGAAACTGGATTGCAGCGAATGCCAAAAGGACAGAAGGTCCACATTGCTGCGCATAGCAGCTCTTCGACTGTCTCCCGCGGTAACCGTTAATGCTGCTTCACCTTTATTCAACAGTGATTCCGCAAAGTTAACATCCAAAGCCAGTGCCCCCTCGAAACCGCGAGCGGTGACTGCCAAGTCATGTTGCAAGGGGAAGCTCTGCTTTCTGTGGAATTTCTGCATGAAGTGAAAGTCAAGTGGCTCCAGCTCATAACGCAACCGCACCATTTACTCACGGTAAAACGCAAAGTGCAACAATTTTTATATTATTTTCAATCGCATTGAGTGATATGTTCTCCCCCATAAAAATACTTATATTAACAAAAATTTCGTAATAAAGCGCACTAAACATTTTTCTATAACTTACTTGCATTCAGTGGAATGATAACCAAATTAAAGAAGATCACGAAGGGTTTGATCACATCAGTCGTGCTGTGTCGTCATCCCATAAAACCCACCAAGTGAGGCCCAAGTAGTGATACCCTTAGAGGGACTCCGGATACGCCAATGAAACTAGACGCGTGCTGAGGGCTGAATTTTATTTCATAATAGCGTTTGTGCATTCATCTGAGGGCATCGTAAGAGTTCTGGAAGATCGCGAGTTTCGCCAAGCTCGAATCATCTTGCGTAGTGCCCAGAGTAGTGGGTTTCTTCTGCCTTATTTGTACCGCGGGCCAACCATTCCGCGTTTTGTATGGGTAGCTTGACAATGAGGATAGTGATCTCCAGATTTGGTACAAATTTATTCCTACAATCCGCTTTCTTCATTAAAACAATAAACGCAGAGACTTTAGTGAGCTTGGTATGAGAATGCCTGGCTTGTTTTATTTACTGCCACATTCATAAAATTGTAGTTCATACATTAGGCTCAGACTGATCTTAACTTCCATGGCAGCCGGAAAGCTATTCTTGAACCGCCTGGACCGGGAAGCTGTAATATCTTTGTCCGTCGATGTCCCGGTAAAATGAGACGAAGAACTCGCAGTTTTCGGCGTTGAATAACAAACCTGCAAAGACAATAAAGCAGGATCAGGGATAAACATTTGCGGCAAGCATTTTGACTTCCGAACTATGAATGATCCGTATGTGCAATAGCTTTTATAGCTCTGCTAATGTGATCATGAAATCAGGATTCGTCCATGATTTTGCGATTTATTTAAATTTCATTTCAATTTATTTTTATTTCTCTAATCAATAAATGCAGGACAAGGTGACTCGAAAGGCACCATCTCAGATTATTTTTCATATTAGATGGAAGGGTGGTAATATAATTAATGAGAACAATCAACCGGAAGGTAATCTGCAGTTTCATTCTATGCAATCACACATGAAAATGCAGCATTCGTGAGTACACGAGCTTCCCATCAGTGAAAATATCTTCATATTAAAACGTCATCAGCAGCTCTGGTCATCGCTCGAACAAGACACTGATCGCCTACTAAAATAAAAATTATTGTTTATAATGGGTTTCGGCTAAACTTTTGCTGTACTGCAGTTAGTAAATCTCTACATTGCGGGGTTTAACGATGCGAAGCAAGGCACTGGCTTTAATTAACGCCGTAGTAAAGCGGTCCTAATTGCTTTAAGTCATAAGGTTCTAAGATGCGCTGACAGCGCACAACGCAGGCATGTTTCTGTAATTCACCGCCGTCGAAACACGGCCTCCGCGACCGGAATTGAGCATGTGATCTTGGGACCAGAAGCCTAAGGGGAAAGGCACTGAGGCGCTGCGGTGAGTAGTACTCGAGGTTAGTTTTGTGTATATTAGACATTATACATTATTTATTTCATCAGGAAATTGTACAACATAATCAAAGAAGTTTTGGGCCAATAGCTCAAGCTAGATTAGGCCCATATAGTATAACTACATATTTGTAGAAGCCATTAAGACACAGTTGAAAAATTGTGAACTTTTTACCAATCAAACAGAATGTCAAGAAATATACGTTGATGAAGAAATAAAACAATATAACTACAAAACAATAGCAACATCGATGCAGTAAAACATACGTAACTAATTAATGAAAGATTAAACCTTTCTATGGAAAACAGGGCTATAGGCAGTCTTAATCTCTCTGGTAAGGTGTCGTATATATTTGTATCGTGATGCTGAATTAGCCTTTGGTCGTTTCTGTTTCGGGTAACTGATAAATCAAAGTTCATGTTAGTGGCATTTCTAGACTTACGTGTAGGAATCACGAATATGTTAAATGATAATGATTGATCGTGACTTATTTTGTTATTCACTAGAATGGCAATTTTCATTTCGAATGACAGTGGGAAATGAAGCATTTTCAAGCTGCAAATTTAACGACTGCTGGATTCAAACGGACCGCAAAACGTGATTATTCGCACCGTTTTTTTTTGGTAGCCGTATAATTAGATCCGAATAAGTTTTAAATGTGGAATAGATTGATTCGCAAAACTATGTACCACAGGAGTTATTAACTTTTAATCGGAGTGATTGTGCACGTGCTGTTGCATGAACTGAAAACGTTTCTTCCCCTGTCTAAAAACCATGTTTAGGCCCATTACTCCGATTACGTTAGCTATATGCGGCACAAAAGAAAAAATTCTTGTGGCTGTTCCCACAGCGAATCACCCCGCCGAAGCCGTTAATCTAGTCTGGACAAGCTTTCACTCCGAAATGATGCTATTGGTGAAGTAAAACTTATTTTGACATGGGAGTTAGGATATTTAAAGGCTGAGCATCTGGTTAACGTCAACATTCTTCCACATTTCAGTTCTTTCATTTTATCTTGATAGCCGGTGAAAGACTGACTGTGTGGGAGGGTGATGAATTGTGACAACCTTAGGCCTTCTTCCGGTGCGCCAGAGAATTATGAAAACAATGAATAACTGCGCAAACAAGACGTCTTTTTTAAGCAGTAAATAATTGTTCATACAATATCGTACCAACTAGCCCCTCACCGCACTCTTCTAGATTTCGCGCCTAAGAATTCTGGCTGTTTCACTGTCTTTGCGCCCTCATTTCGAAGCGGAAATAAAGTTTGTAGTAGCCGGCCATCGCCATCAAACAGACCTGATCACTTTTCTAGAGCCGCCAACACTGAATTTGATGATTATAATGAATGTTTATGGCGCAAGGGCTTCTGTGGTCAATTAGCGCCATGGCACAAGGTATTTTCTTTTACTCAAAGCGGGGCCAAAGACCAATTTTTCCAAGCATTTCACCCTCAATAAGCCGAGCACCAGACCAGGGGAGAGATTGTATCGCCGGTGGGTACACAGCGGCAGTGGGGATCGAAGCCCGCACCTCCCGCATGCGCGGCGGATGCTCAAATGACTAGGCCACCACTGCGAAACATTCTGCGCGTTGCAGCTGGGATGCGCTGTTCGTCCTTAGAAAAAGGCAGCAATCCGCCACCATCCCACCTTCCCTTGGTATATAGCCAGAAACGTGTCGTGAATGTGTGCGTTGATTTCGGCAATCTACGTTCGCATGTGCTGGTTCGTGAGACATGTGACCTACAGCGGATGTTTCGCGCCGAGTTTTTAGAACGCACCAGTTAGGCGCCCATTCGTGGTTTCCGCGTCGTAGTCGTCGGCGTAGGCTGTGTCGACATAGTAGGCGTAAAGTGCCACCTAACAACCTTGGCAGGTAGTAGCAGAACGAAACACCACTGCCCCGGCGAGAGAGGAGGAATGCACAACCGCAAGGTGCCTACCCCGAGCAGACCTTAGGAGGTGGTTTGCAGCGTAACAAGAAACCTTCTATCCGTGGAAGGTGGCGTGTGGAGAGCTTCGCTCGAATCTCAGAACACCGGATAACATAATCATCTCTCATTTTTTTTAAACGGCAAAACTAAGGACACACCAACTTTCTTCCCATAAATTTATGCTTTTAGTGCGTATGCGAACCAGCTGTTAGTATACTGCGAAGTGAACGTGCAAAAGAATGCATTTTTCGCCTAGTTCTAGCTTGCATCACGCATAGAGCTTGCTGCAATAGATCTTGTGTAGTTCCGCGTAGTAATTGTGTGCACTTTTTCAAAGATATAATATGAAGACTTTAAGAAGTGAGAGGGTTTTCATCCTTTAATTCGACTCCACAGTTCCTCTGAGCAGGTTGTGCTCACTACAGAATTTAAATGTTGTCGAAATTTTCATCCCGTCGGAAGCATTTCCGGTTACCAAGACCTCGGTACCTTGCTAAAATTTGCAGCGAACCTAAAAGCTTGCCGCGATATATACCTTCCCTGGCGTGTTTTCCAATCTCAGACACAGGGAACGCAGCTATGCATAAAAAGCTATCTGCTTCATTGAAATTGTGTTAAAATTTGACTTAATTGTTTTGTAAATATACTAAAAGAAACACCTTCAAATACCTTTGACACACTGAAATACTGTAGCGTTCATTGGACAGTACTACAAGCCAAGCAATGCAGCAAACACAATCATGCTTTCATTATCTACGGAAATGAGACTAGGAAAAAGGGCTCGAAAACAATTTTATGATCTCCGGCATTGTGCTGACTAAAAGAGAACCACATGAAGTCAGAGCAGCCCCCCCCCCCCCCCCCCCCCCCCCAGCTCGCGACTCTGACTCTTTTAAACTGGTGACATCCAGTAATGGTAAGAGAACAAAATAAGGTGTAGTTTATGCATTCTATTTGATAGCTTCAAATGAAACAATGGGCTAGCTCATTGCTATCTCCCGAATCCCTACGTGTGATAGCCTTAATGAAAATTTTAGTGAAAATGTATGGTGGTAACTCTCTTTAATGATACTATCTTTGTTATTTTTTTCTATTTCGGGAGATTTCAAAGCCGCACATAAAAAAATGCTTTCATGTCTACTAAAGTAGGAATTGCTGCTGTCAGTAGTCAAAAAACCGTATACGGAGGAAGAATTTTAAAATCAAGTTCTTACTCAATCTTGTCATATTATTTTCCTGAAGAGTACCGTATCTGATACTGAAAAATTTTTTAAGCTACGAAAGTTTAAGAGACAGAACAACATTTAGCGATACCTCAAAACAAACGTGTACAAGACTGCGATTCCAAGAATTCGTGAAAGCGATGTCTTGCACATGTGATGAGCAATTTTTTCAAGAAACTAAAGCGGCTGTTTGGGATTGTTGGTCAGTGAACATGGTAAAAAGAATGCAGCGCGAAAAAAACAAGGGCGAACAGAAGTGGACAGGACAGCGCGCTGACTACCAACACATTTATTCAGAAAGATGAGCAGCTTATATAACGCAGTCCGACACCCACGTGACGAAGAAATTAGCAAACGCGTTCAACTATCTAATACAAAAAACAAAAAGGAAGTACACAATATCAAAGTGATACATATCTAGGTAACGCAAAGTCAGCCAAGGACAGATAAAACCGAGAGGACCACGACGAACCGCAAGGAACACGCATGGAAAATGATCAGTCAGCGACCTTTGCCGCCAATGCAGCACGAGGCAAAACGAAAACGAAAATAACAATATAGTCACCGAACACTAAGTAAAAGTCGAAGCTAAAAGCAGGGTCAGGGCCAAACGCATAAGAAAACAATACAAAACGCAACGCAAAAGCTGTGTCAACCGTTCACAGTCAAACTGAGTCAAAAAAGTTGAAAGTTCTCTAGAACAAGAGTTAAAACAGACGTGATTAAAAAAAGACGTGTTTATAGTGGGCCTAGAAAACTGGACTCCTTGTCTGTAAGTAAAATTGAAGGCGTGCTCACGCACTTGTCTCCAGAAAACTGCAGCGTTTTTTGAAAACTTATGAACGGTTCACTGTGTCAATAGATTTGGCATCACGCAAAAATCTTCAAAACAGAACTGGTCTTGGGGCTTCGGTTCGCACTGCTTTCTAAGGAGAGTCCTAATAATATTTCTACGAACAGAGCAGAAGGCGACGACGAGGACAACGTTTTGTGTCTTGGCGTGTGTTTGCTGGCCGAATCCATCGCGGCGGCGTGAGCCTTCTGCTTGTGCCCCGTGTTCTGAGTTCTTCAGTAGTTCTATCTGCTGCGACCGCCTTCTGCCCCTTAACAATAAAATGCACCGTATAGCAACTTTCTGTACAAGCAGCATATAGCCACGATCTGTTTCCGCACCTAACTTGTGTTAATACTGCAAATTTACGGAATACAATTTTCTCCACTAAATTATTTCTTGCCGAGGCAAAAGGCTGCAGCTTTAACGTCTTCTTAAAGGAGCTCAGAATGAAAGTGCTTTATTGCCGGAATGTTCAAGGATGCTTCTTCACGAATATCATCCAGTAAGAAAGGTTTAAATGCATTTTGTAGAAGCTGAGTTATCTCTAGGCAAAATTTCAATTTCGGCGCCTGCGTGCCTTTCCGTCTTCTCTCCTCAATTTTGGCGCGCTCAGAGGTCGGCGCTCCTCCGCCAAGTGGCGGAGCGCTCTGACCGACGGGAGCGAAGCTGCGGACGGGTCGCGGCTATGCTGGCTGCATGAATCATGAAAAAATCCTGAAAAACAAAAATCATGAAAAACAAAAGTACGCAGCAGCGTGCGACGAAGGAGGTCACGAGCGTGAAGAAGTCGGCGAAAAGGACTCGCCAACTTCAGTGCGCGATTGTGGGTTTTCTGCTGCGTGTAGAAGTGTAATATTTGGCTTAGGTGTTCATGAGTAGATAATGGAGTGATTGCCATTACTGGACAATGGCGTTCAAATAAAAGGAAAAGAATCGCGAATCGCATTGTATGTTTACATGCAACTCAATGCCAGAGTTGCTGGTAAATATCACGCATGTTCTGCATCGAAGATGCATGTATCTTCGATGCCATCTTTCGATACGTTTTATGTATTGGTATTAGGGATTGGCTTAGAAATTGAAAGGATAGGAGCGTCGGTGGTAGAAAAAACCATTTTAGTGGTTTATTTTAACGGGTCCCGATACTGAAAAAGAAATTTCTCGGCCGATTTTGAGGCTGCTGTGATCCGGAACTTCGGCCGGTGTCACAAAATTCGGCGCATGTTCGAAACAAACCGGCGCTGCGCCTAAGCAATCGCGCCCACACGCGGTAAAGTAAAACAGGAAAACAGCGGGGAAGAACCCCCGTGAGAACACGGTGCTTTTCACTCAGCTCGCCTTCGGGGTGCCAAAGTAAACATAGACACGCGCGGCGTCGATTCTTCTCGAATGTTGGAGAAGTTATTGCTTGTTGTCGACGGAAAGGGGGCACCCTTTCGCGCCAAAGAATACCCTACCCCCCCCCGCCCCCCCCCCCCCTACACTCTTCGCTCCGGCACCGACGACTCAGCGTGCCGCGAATGACCTAGATTGTTCTAGAAGGTGGTTTCCGCGCTCGACCAATGAGGTCGCGCGCCCGGCGCAAGAAGGAGAAGGAGTTTGTGCGGTTAAAGCTACGTGTGTGCGCGCCTGCCTTGGCGCGAAGAACAGACGCGGTCCGCGCCTGTAAATGAGGGGCTGCAACCGCCGTCTGTTAGCCCGAGCCGCCGTTCAAGCTTCCGAGAAGCGCGCCCGCTCGAATCCCGGGACAACACCACTCGCCCAGCCCGGACCAGCGAGACAACGTGCGCCAGTCTACGGATCGGCCCGTCGTGCTCCTGAAGTCGTCGGACGGTCGCAGTGCCCGGTGAACAAATTGTGTTTTGTTTATTTGTGCCTCTCTGTGGTAGTACACTTTAGGTGCAAAGATTTTGTTGAATTGTACCTCTCTCTATTGTGACTTTACATGAGTTGCATTGTATTTATGAATCACTTTGTATGTGCTCGTACGAGTGATTGTAAATTCCTCTGTATCGTCTCTTAGCTGTATAAACTGTTTTGTTTTGTGAACCTTTGGCTCCGACCCATTCTCTGGCTTGCGACCGGCGAAAGCTGGGCACCAAACGACCAACCACCGTGTCACTGGGTAGCTGGTCTCCGGCTGAGCTTGCCACGCTGAGTCAAGGGCATCTCCTTTGTGACCGAGACCGCTACCCCCACACGCTCTAAGTGTGTCTGGGAACGCACGCAGAAGTGCGCGAAGCGGTGACAGCGCGCCGCGCTCGCTCAATAGTTAAAAACTGTCGATGGCAATGCCGCTGGCCCGCTCTGTTTTTTTCTTGCTACATTCGTTGTTTAGCAGATAGGGGACGTATATGCTGGGATTCTGCACACTCAGATACAGAAGGTAACAGCAGTCAGGCTCAC
This sequence comes from Amblyomma americanum, assembly GCF_052857255.1. Taxonomy (NCBI): domain Eukaryota; kingdom Metazoa; phylum Arthropoda; class Arachnida; order Ixodida; family Ixodidae; genus Amblyomma; species Amblyomma americanum. The sequence continues at coordinate 146,745,937 of NC_135502.1, read as the reverse complement.
CATTACGGTAGAAACAACACCCCTTCACCCTTGCTTAAATTTGTGGTCGTTGCAAACAGAAATAGACGATATTGTCTCTGGTGCTGAGAAGCATTTAGAAAACTACGATAAATGTCACGGATTTTTCCTCACGCGGTCCATTGGGTTCACCTACGCTCGCGTTGAATGCATCAGCTGATATATTCTGTTTATTTGGAGGAATAAGCTACAACAAGCCGTAGTTCAGAAGAGGCGCTAGGGAATCTCGAGTTCTTAAACTGTACCTCGAGGCACCTCGAGACGCCGTTGTTTTGCCCCACTCTTATTGCTTGAAAAAAGACACCTCCATAAAAAGTAGTGGTCCAAGCAGTGCTAAGTCGACACTACCCTAATGTAGGAATGCATGCGCGGTCATTGGTGTTTTTAGGTCATACAACAAAAGTTGTGCGTGAAAGTTTCATAGACGGGTAACGCAAGTTCTACTGTATGGAGCGCGGGGGCAATTGCGACATGCCAGAGCTAGACGACGATTGCGTTTTTAAAACAATCTATCCTGACCGGAAAGCCGGCTGAAGGTGCATAACACGCTCCGTAAAGCGTCACGTCAAGCGACACGTCACGTAAAGCTCCCAAGGAGGGGGGGGGGGGGTCTGGCCATAAAACGGTGCTGGGAGGCAAGGGATGAAGTAGGCAGTGAAAGAAACGAGGGCAGTAGCTTTAGTACAATCAGAATAGAGACTTTCAACGTAGCGCGCATTGTAACGCTACCCCATCGCGGACCTCCAGCGCTCACGCGCTCTTTGTTCGAGATGCGTCAGGGGTGCCGCACAAAGTTCAGCGGCATGTGGCACCACCTGACGTCCTCGCGGTGATTCTGACTGGCCTCGACGTCGAGGCTTGGGTCCAGCTGCAGATGGCGTGTGGCCCCTTCTGACGCCCTCACCGCTGTTTTAAATATGCGGTCTTTGCACAGTCTTTTTAGTAGAGCAATCCCGTACTCACCGATTAATCGCCGATTACTGTTTAACTAATGTTTCATCGAATAATTCCTGAACATGCAGTATTCGTGATTAATTGTAACCGGCATAATAATTTTAAAAATGTTCTTCAGGCTTTGCAAACTGCCTACGCGATGGCTCAGTAGTTACGGTGCTCGCCTGCTCACCCGAAAGACTCAGGTTCGATCCCGGCTGATGGAGGCGAAAGGCAAAATGGCGGTGCACTGCGCGATGACAGTGCACAGCGCGATGGAAGTGGACGTTGAAGAGCACAAGGCGTTCAAAATTATTAGGAGCCTTCCACAACGACTCCCCCCCATAGCCTGAGCAGCGCTGGAACGATAAACGCAGTAAAAGCAAACCCATTCTTTACAGATAGTAATTCTTGCGCTTCCCCCATCTCTTCTACACCGACGCATAGTTTTCTAGCAGATCGGACGGGAGAGCAGGTGAGCATGAGCGCTCGTTCACGGCTGCTGCGAGAGGTGGCTTATGACAGCTGGTCAGCGGCGCGGTAATTGTACCTTATTCGGTAGTTTGCCATGCAGGATGTCCTGTGTGGGCCGAGTTTTCCACTTAGCTACGTTGCAAGCATGTCTGCACATGAACCACGGCTTAGACGATGTTTCATATCATGACCGGCAATAATGTGGCACTACATTAGAGTGAAAAACTGTGACGACTTCTTGCGATCCCCACTTGACGCAAAGGGAAACAGTGGAGACGTGAATTCATGTTTTTTGATGCGAACATAACGCAAAAATTTGAAATTGGCTAACTGTTCCGTCACGGCAGGCAGACCGCTTTAAATAAGCATAATTAATCTTATTCTACACCATCTTTACCAAACACAGATGAATGAAACGATAAACATAAGCATTCTTAAGCAAGCGGCGAACGATTTTATGCACAAGCTATATTAATTTTTCCAGGAGGCCTTAAGCCCAGATGCATACAGCTCGAAACCAGCGACTTGACAGCATATTTCTATTTCAATGGCCTGTATGCCGTTACGCTATGTTTACGCATTTTATTTGCCTAAACTGAGAACATTGGCGTCACGAGATAATTAAATCAACCGGATTTCCTCTGAATCTTTATGCTTCAAAACTACATGCTCCGACACGATAAAACCACTGTTTGCGGCAGGACGCATGTAGCTTTCAAGTTATGATATTTTACCTCGAAAGCACGCTGGGAAGTAGGTTAGAAGTGAATATTTTGTTTGACAAGCGTTCCGCATTGTGACGCAGTGGTGATGGCGGCAAGCTTGAAAAGCTCACTTATTCATTGGAACTTTGGCCGAAAGATCCATAAGAGCTAGGCGGTGGCGACAGGGATGCGCATGCATGGAGCAAAAAACTCTACGGCCAGTGTACTGCCTCTGTTTCAACGTAACGCAGGAATATCAGATAAGCGTCGTGGTTTGTAGTTTAGTTTAGTTTATGGGGGTTTAACGTCTCAAAGCGACTCAGGCTATGAGAGACGCCGTAGTGAAGGGCTCCGGAAATTTCGAGCACCTGGGGTTCTTTAACGTGCACTGACATCGCACAGTACACGGGACTATAGGATTTCGCCTCTATCGAAATTCGACCGCCGCGGCCGGGATCGAACCCGCGCCTTTTGGGCCAGCATCGTGGTTTGTAGGTGGTTGCCAAAAGTCCGAACATTCTATATACCTGCTTGCCCAACATCGCAATCGGCGGTAGAGAATAAAGTCGTGAAGGAACGGATGGAGACGGAAGTGAAAGAAGGTGCTTCCTTAGGGGAGGGCACCGGGATAATTTCGATTACGTGTTGAGCTTTGCCGTCTACTCACATCTCGCGGCACAAGGTCGACAGGCCATGGTGAGGAGGGTATTGTAATTCGGGTGTATTACATTGTGCGGAAACATATCATATCACTGATTATTACTTCTGATTATCCCCGCGGGTGGCGCACTCCTTTCTAATGCGTCAGCAGCTGTTGAGGTATATCCGGCGCCCAGTGCGAAAGCAAAGCACTGCGAAAAACAAAGTTTTGCGGAAACCTTGTTTTCATGAGATATCCGTATTCTTTTCACGGAAACCAATGATTTTCTTATAACCTGCCCAGTCATGTTTACTGCGGAACAAATGGCCGGCACTCCAGCGAAAAATTCTTGGTCCGTTTCAGCCAGAACAAACGCGATAACATTCAAATCGTGCTGAGTGCGGAATAAACTGGTAGCGTTTTACAAGTCCAACATACTGGTACAAATATTAATTAATTATTAATTGGTTTTTGGGGAAAGGAAAGGGCGCAGTATCTGTCTTATAAATCGTTGGACTCCTGAACCGCGCCGTAAAGGAAGGGATAAAGGAGGGAGTGAAAGAATAAAGGAAGAGAGGTGTGCCGTAGTGGATGCCTCCGGAATAATTTCGACCACCTGGGGATCTTTAACGTGCTCTGACATCGCACAGCACACGGGCGCCTTAGCGTTTTGCCTCCATAAAAACGCAGCCGCCGCGGTCGGGTTCGAACCCGGGAACTCCGAATCAGTAGTCGAGCGCCCTAACCACTGAGCCACCGCAGGGGGTACTCGTACAAAAATTCTGAAAAACTGGAAAATTGTAAGACACCTTTATGGAAATATTTAAGTTTATGGTCCAGTCTTCCGATATATGCAGCAAGATCTTTCACTTAAAATGTTTCCATCGATCTCATACATGGAACATTTAACGCTGCCATAGAAAACCAGTGAAGAATGCTTTTGACGATATCAAAAACAGTAATAGAAAAAAAAGTACAAAACTGGCTTCGGTGATCTGTGGAGATATTAATTGCTATAGTGAAATCTTACATTAGATGAAAATATTGCGTTCATAAACGAATTTTCGCTCAAAAATGCTTTTTTGTCCAGAATTGAACAACAAAGTTTACATGAAAAGTACCTAGTTCCGAACGTTTGAGCCGGCTGTTTTTCAAAGTGATCTACATGCTTTGAATCGAACCTTTTTTGCGGAAGCCAATTTAGCTAGTTAGTCTGTATTCGTATAAAACTTTGCAGAACAAAGCAAAAATAACGGACGCTAGGCCGCGCTACCCCCAGGACGCTCAGTCTCATTGAATAAACAGCATAGTTGCAGTTCGCTCTGACACCCGACATATTCCTGATTACGCTAGCAGGAAATGGAATTGAGCGGCGTTTTCATTTAATTGTGCCAGCATTAATTCATCGTTCGCAAAAGCGGTAAGGCTTGTATAAGTTTTTACGGAAATACTCACCTTCTATTCTCTCCTCTCTGCTGCGGTCATACCTGGTAGAAAATATTTTCTGGTAAGTTTTTTCCTTCTCTCTGTTACAGTACCGCGTGACCTCCATGAAGTCATAGTCGCTTGTACTTTGGAGGACAATTAGTAGTAGCGAGCTGCGTTGACTTGGAACAACAGTGACTGCAGCGACTGATGTTGGACCTGATATCATGAAATACGCGAAGTGTCATTTAATGCCGCATGGTGGAAGGAAAAAGAAGTATTTTATGTGCAACCAAGGGCGACCCATGCGTTGCGCAGCCGTACACACATAGTGCGCGCCGATACAAACCCATGCACGCACGGCGTTTTTGCCGACCGCGTGTGGACATTGCGAGGCACATTCCATCAGCTGTAAGGCGTCACAAGTTTCACTGCGGCATGGGGAAATTTTTTGCAGGAGCCAGAGCACGGTTTCACGAACGTGGGCTTATTTTGTTTCTTAGTAAAGTGACTAGAAAGTGGCAGAAGTTCTGCTGTAGACTAATGCTGTTTCTTCGAAGCTATCCTCAGCGTGAATCTTTCGCGGCGTGGAACAGAGCGGTGCTCGATGAAGCGAGAGCCGGACGGTTTATGGCGAATTGGCGTTTATTCCATCGCTGCGTGTAGCGCTGTCAGAGAAAGAGTAGTGCGTACAGCCTTCTCGACATAACATTTATTTCTTTTACTGAGGCTTCTTCGACTAATTGGCTCCGCTTTGAAGCTTAGATTCTGATTTAGCCTCGATACCACATATATCATCATGTCAAGTACATGTACAGTCGCCAAGGAAAGGCGACCAGAGATGTACGATAATAGAATCTGCATTTTCTTCGAACAGTCGTTGTGCATCGCCCTTCGCTCCTTTCCGGATGTTTGTTTTGCCTCAGTAGCTCTGCGCACGAGCTGTACTCCACGGAAAGCTTCATTTCTGGGTAACGTTTTACTAATAAGGTAGTGAGTGGGCTGCCTTAATAAAACAGAGAGATTTGTCGCTCCACTGAATTTCTCTTATGATTTTACCAGAACAGGTTCGACTGCAATAAAGAGTTGATTGAAACCGTTTGCATCAAAGAAAACTGCTTTTTCTCCAGCGTTTCCACGCGCATAGATTTACGGCCCATTTCTTTTCTCCCTTCTCTATTTTGTTCCAATGTTGCAATGGCCAAAAAGCAATGTTCTAAACGAGCACCGGCGCAAAAATATTAGGTTTTCATGCTCCAAAGGCTTTACGTTTAGATTAGTACATTAAAAAAAATCAAGATAAATTGCGCATTCCGTGGGTATAAATTTCCTGGCAGTTGTGGAAACATTAAGATAATGTTGAATGCGCTCTTTCAACGTTATATTTTTGCGCTATTCATTCACTGAACCTCACAAAAAGCACAGGCATAAAAATATCATCACTCGCATAAAATATCACAACACGCATAAAGCGCACATACGCTCTAAATTAATCAAATCATGAGAAGCTAGAAATTCTCTTTATGCAATTGGGAGAGGAAACAATTGCACAAAAAGCCTAACAAGGAAACCAGTGGTTCATTTGCAAATGTCTTCTATCGTGTCAGAGCTTCCAGATGATCTCGTGCCAAGGGCCTAATATTGAAGAGTTGATTTCGTGGTTTTTGCTTCGTCGCGTATGTTGAGTTTAATAAAGATTTTCCCGCTCTGTTCATTGATTGGTAGGCTCTGAAAATGTTATCGCAAATTTGCAACCTAAAAAAAAAAGATGTGAACCGCTTTGATATTGAAATTCTGTGGTGACGTCCAAACCACACGTTTCGTTTAGTATTCCGTACCAACACATAGCGAAGCGCAAGCAGCTTCTCAAGAGGGCGACTTCTGTCCTGACTTTCATAACACATATTGCACATCAGTAGAATTTCAACACTCAGCTCACATTTTTAGCGATTGATTCAGGATTCGGGTACGACATCCTGCACAGAACACCGCTGTCATCGCACACTGAAACCCGACTTGTGGCACATTGCTACGATTCACTTGTGCGAACTTATTCGCCAAATGATGAGCGAAATAATCAATCTACAATTAACCTTGAGAATATGGTGCGCATTTCATGCAAGGGACTCAGTGACCGATATTTTGCGAGAAAATTTTGTCGACAGTAGGTTGCAGATTTGAATTTGTACTGCGCGTCTGTACACAATGTATAAACTACATTAGAGCTCTCTTCTACCTCCCCAAGGGCGCAGTCAGGCTACAGCAGATGCGGTAGAGCCGCCGCTCGGCGACACCTGCCTGAATACGTAACCACTGCCTTGCAGCGCCCTGTTTATTTTAAGACGAAAGCCTTACAGGCAAATCTGCAACTAAACCCAGCGGTGTTGTCGGCGTCCAGAAAAAGTGCTCCAGTGACGTAATCAGCAAAGAAAAATTTCACAACCGAACTGCGGCAAACTGCACTAAGGAGCTTAAGATTGCGAGGCGAGCACTGAACGCAGAGGGCGCACAACCGCTTTGCTTTCTGGTAAAAAAGGTGAGCCTTCCGTATGCGTTGCCTTACGACTGCATGTTAATGAGTAGTTGTATCATTATAGCTTATGGTATGTGGAGACTTAAAGTCCCAAAGCGACTCCGGCTATGATGAACGCCGAAGTGAAGGGATTCCCAAATTTCGACCACCCGGGGTTCCTTATTAACGTGCATTGACATCTCACAGTGCACAGGCCGCTAGAATTTCGCCGCCATGGAAACTCGACCGCCGCGGCCGGGATCAGATCCGCGTCCTTCGGATCAGCAGCCAAGGGCCATAACCACTGAGCCACCGAGGAGCTTAAGGTACGTCGTTAGAAATGAAGGAAAAAATCTATATAAAAATGCTTCCACCTTCAAAGCAGCTCAGTACGCTTATGTGCCCCCTGTAATTTTCGGCTTGAATTCCTTACCCTTCTGCGCCTGTCTCTTGAGTTGAGTTGAGGTGTCGAACGCTACAAATGGGATTAGCCTTGGTTATTCTGCGGGCAATTTCGCCATCAATTTATGTTAATAATGTCCTAAAACCTGTAGGATCTGCCCCGCTAGATGCACCGTCACCTATAATAGCACATATTCTCCTCCCGCAGTCACCATCTATGCACACATTCACTCCACACACTTCACACCACAGTCCATTCAGAAAGTCACCATCTATGCACATTATATTCAGTCACAGTAGAACATAGGCCATTGTAGTGACGCAATCCATACACACATCCGCTCACAGTACAACATAGTTCACTCCAGAAGACGCCATTTACGGACACATTCAATCACAGCAGACCATAGTCTGTTCCTGCTGTCACCATTTAGAAACAAGATCAGTGTCCTGCAGAAATGTTAAAACAAGGCGTGCAGCCTCCGTTCTCCGCATACTCTCTATCCTCTTTCATTCGCCCTGTTGCCGCGGTAGCTGAGTGGGTCGTGCACTCGGCTGCTGTGCCGAAGTGCAAGGGTCTGAACACTGTTGCAGCGGCCGCGTTTCGATAAAGACTAAGCGCAAAAGGTGTCCTCGAGCTATGCGATGTCAGTGCACGTTATAGATTCCCAGGGGGTAGAAATTATTCTACAGAACTCCAGTGTGGCTTCTCTCCTCTTTGTTTTTCACTCCCACGTTTCAGTCCCCCCTCACAGCACGGATTGTGGTGTCCAGCGAGAAGTGATCAAGTTACTGCGCATTTCATTTCTTTAAATGCTATTTTCGTTTTCACTTTTGTTTCTTTTACTTCCTGTTCGGGCGCGGGGTTGAAGTAACCAAACATTTATTGTACTCTTCTTCTCCTGAAAACGAATTTTAATATTGACGGGATGACGACGACGCTAACGATATACAAAACTAACGATGTACAAAAATCCCTAGTACGTGAAACTCGGCTATAGAAATACGCGGAAAGCACGAAAACTGTAAGTCTTTAGGAATTTGTTATCAATCAGTTTGCAGTGAGTTCATGTCATTCGCGACCTTTTGTGGCAGACTCCGGAAGAGGTGCTCCCTGTGTTCAATACACTGTATGTTGTGGACTCAAGCGTCCACCTAAGTACAGCGCCCTGAGCTTAAAGATCGGTATTTGAGCGTTCGGACACTGTGGACCGCATCAGCTCTCTGTCGTTTCTGTTCCTTCAATATTTATCATGTCTAATTGCTGGTCAGGGGAATCGTGCGTACGGACGTAGTCCGTTTTTCACAGCTCTGCCTGTAAAGGCCGCGTCACTGCATATGCTTAGCGTTGTACTCGACTACATAAGTTGAGATTCAACAGTCAAGTCTCCTAACTCTACCTGCACAACAAATTGGTAGAGATTCATGATGTGACCTCTGAGATCAGCAGCATGGAAGGTTGGCACAGTATGAGCCAATCTGGCGATTAAACATTAGGCAGTTTTCTTTATGTTTTTCGAGAGCCGTAAGACACCGCTTAATGAAGAAAGTGGCCAAGATACCATGAGAAACAACATTCATGCAGCATGAAGGCATGGTTCTAAAAATTGGCAACATTTAGGGCATCCTCCACAATGCGTAACAGCTTGCAGGTGTTGCTTGATTTTCTCGGAGAAGTCCACCCCTCCCGTTACTTTTACAGTCGTAGTGATACATTCTGCACGGCGTCGCTGCGCTGAGAGTGGTCGGGAACTGGAGGTAGCCTCCCACTTGCCCTTTCTCACTACTCTTCAGAGTTGGTCGCCCCAGCAACCCTTCGACGTGGCAGAGATGCCCGCGGTGCCGTGCGTGTCTGCGCAAATCAACTGTGCGGAAGCGCACCAAGGCCCTGTTATTGTAAGACTTCGTACTGAGAGATACCGAAGTAAAATACTTGATTGCAACCTGTCTGTCAACTGCGAAATTCAGCTGCTGCACGTGGAGGACGGCGAACAGAGATTTTCCAAAGAATATACATGATAGTTGGCTAGAAATATATTAATCTTGTCCATGAGCCCGTCAAAACTTCTGCCACGGATTGCCAAGAGCTATACCTGGGTCCTTCAATAACGCTTTGTGGCCATGAAGCCTGTCCGTAACTGTATGGGAAAGCGTAGTGCGATACTCAAAGCGGGCGCACGGAGGCAGTCTTCAAAACAGGAGCAGGTCTTGGTGAGCGCCGGAGCTGTAGGCCGCCTAACTGCGTAGAAAGCGACGTTCTGCGCAGGAACCGCATGGATTAAGCGTAGCAGTCGTGGTTTAGTGGCTTGGGCGTCCGCCACGGCTGCGGAAGGTGGTTGGTTCGAAACCCACCGGCAAAAATGGGCACAAGCGTCCCCCGGATCGGCACCCGGCTTCCTCAGGGGTGTGTGCTTAGAAGAGGTTCCGCAAACCCCGCTGCGCCCCACGGGGGGCAAAACCAGTTTCGAACACTAAGCCTGCAGAGGTGGTTCATGATTCAGATGAGACAATGAGTTGATTTGTTGTTCGATGAAGTTTAATGAGCTCGCTCTAGGGAGTTCAGCACATGAGAATGTGCTCGAAGAAGTTAAGCATGCTGCTCGAAGCGCGGCCTTGTGGTAGAGCATCCGCCTCGCATTCGGGAAGTGCTGGGTTCGATCCCCAGTGCCGCCGGGTACCCACCTGTTTTTAATGGGTACAAGATTTCCCCCGGCCTGGAGCTCGGCTCTTCAGGGTGAGATGCTTGGGAAAAGGGTCTTGAACCACAGTTGCTCTGACGGATCAGCGATGAGTTCCGCCGTCAACAACGTTAAATCCGCCTCGTGAGGTAGAAGCCCATTTGTGGCCCCCTTTTTTTCTCACAAAGTCGGAAAGCCGAAAAGCCGGACTAGCCCATGACTGTAGTGATACTCTGAATCGCTTCTGACTAAGGACCATAGTGTTTGAACCTGACGCTGGTTAGAGCGTACGAGTCTTGAGTCGAACTCATCACTGGGGAGTGAAACACGAACCACCTTTGCAGGCTGAGTTGTTCGAAACTGGGTTTGCCCCCGAAGGGGCGCAGCGGGGTTTGCGGAGCCTCCTCCAAGCACACACCCCTGAAGAAGCCGGGCGTCGGGCCGGTAGTGGCTTGTACGCAGGAGTGCCGTGAACTCGGCCTCGCACAGTGTTGGGATTTGAAGGCGCGGGCTCCTTTTCCAAGCCGTGCACCATGAGAAGCCGAGCGCCATGCCGGGGAATGGCTTGTACCCATTTTGAGGAAACCGGTGGGTAACCGGCCGGCAGCGGCAGTCGAACCCACCACCTCCCGTAGCCGAGGCGGGTGCTCTACCACGATGCCACGGCTGCGGTTTTCTTGAGTGTGGAAGTGCGTGACTACGTGTTCTTTTTGAACAAGCGGCTGCTGTCTGTGCACGACGCCTTCATGTTGTATAACACGTGTTTTAAGTGCTGCAACGCTCAACCGCTGCGCCACTGCGCAAGGAGTGACATGAAGAGTCCCAGCGATCTATGAATGTAAAGTCGAGAATTACCAATTCCGCATTTACGGTAATTAACTAATTAAATCTATCGCTTCATAGCTTTAAGAAGGAAGTTAACGAGAAATGAAGATTTGTTTTTTCGGATAGGGAATGACACAGTCAATGTCTCACGTCTGGGTGGGCACGTGAACCGCGCCGTCAATGTGTCACCTGCAGTTTTTTGTTTTCCCGCCTGTTCGCGAATTGCGAGAGGAGTGGAGATGCGCCATCCTCCAAAGGAAGTTGGTAGCTTCCCTTTCGATTCGCCGAACGCACTTGTATGTGAGGAACATTTCAATCACACGAGCATCATTGGACATGACGAGTTCGTAGAAGACGGGGGGAGAGATAGAGAGAATGAAGGAAACGCAGGGAGGTTAACCAGATGAGAGTCTCCGGTTTGCTACCCTACACTGGGGATGGGGGATAGGGGTTAGAAAGATGACAGAGAGGAAAACGCAAAAAAAAAGAAGACGGGGAAGTTGCGTCGCCGCTACGTGAGCTGCGCAAGCTCAATCCTCACGCCGTTCCTACCTAGATACCGCACAATGCGAGGCCCTCGTGAGTCCCACATGGACAAGTGGGGCTTGGGCAACCGATAGAGCAGCTATATCGGCCACCTGTGGGAAATAAGTGCGCCAGCCGAAAATGGGCTTGCCCCGTTGATGCTACATGGGTCCCATATCGGTGTTGCTAGGAGTACCTTATGACACATTCCCACATATAGCCCACATCGTTCACCTTGTCTCTCTCTCTCTGCTATCGCAAACGGGGCTGCACACGCTAACCAGCTGTAGGTCCCCTTAAGCCATGCGAGGCTGGAGAACGGACGCGCCCAAATGCTGGCCACATCAGTCCCTTGTAGGGTATTTGAGGGAAGAGGGAACGCCAATGTGGGCTCTGTGCTGTAAAAACCTCCTGTGCTAGCCCAAACGGGGCTGCCTACACGGAACTGCTGCAGGTTCCGATGGCCCGTGGCGGGGCTGGAAAAAGGGCGCGCCCACATGCTCCCCTTATTGGTCCCTTGTATGGTACTTGAGGGCATATGGAGTAAACATGCAGGCTCTGAGCGAGTAAAGCCTCGTTAAGCCTAAATAGACAAGCACACACAAATGCACTAGGATCTCACATCAGCCGTGCCGGGGCTCGAAAGTGGGCGTGCCGACAAGCTTCCCTAATCGGTTCCTTGTTGGCTGTTTTGGGCAGATACAAAACAAATGCAGGCGCTATGCTAGAAAAAAATTGGCTGTGGCTCAACTGAACTGAGCCAGAATATACAGAGCAAAAGCTCTGTTAGGCATATTTACACACCGTTTAGCTTTGGTTCGTCTTTATTGTTCCAAGGCTTCAGCGAGAACAAATTACGTGATGCAACACGTGCCACAAGTACAAGAGCGAGTGTTCAGAGCGGCGGTCGGTGCAGCCGCGGACGTGGCTGCAAAGCGGGCAGCTGCGGCGAAAAAGGGGGACATGAAGATTGAGGCATTATGAGGCAAAATTTTCAAGTGCGGCGCGCCTTCCGTTAGAGGTCAAATATAAGAGCCAGCTGAACTTCAGGCTCAGCATGGGAGGAGTAGAGCTTCTCGCTCTGAAAAACGCGGCAAGCCCAAATCGTGTAGCCGATACATTGCCGCAGACGGTCCTACATCGGCTGCAGTGGGCTTAACCCACCGACGTGGCTCCATAGTGTTATGCGTGCATTTTTTCAATTCCTAGATTTGTATTATGCACTCTCATCGCTTACTCTTATAGATAATTTGTAATATAATTCTCAGAATCTTTACTAGACTACTTTAAATTCTATGCTTTGGGCCCTCGCACTCAAATAAATTGTGCAAAATAGTCAGAACAAGCGCATGAGCGACTGTGCTAACTTACGAAGACGAACTGAACAAGCTGAGACACTCCAAATATCTCTATAGCTCTGTACACAAATAGGTGCTCTACACACAACGCCCAAACTTAATGTGCGTTGCCTGCACAAATAGCGATACGGGCTCATCGTGGGCAGCCCGCATGGCCCATTTGTCCCCGTGTTTAAAAGAAAATTTCAGTTTGGTTTCTTAGGTGAGGCTGAGATTGAAAAAGTTGGTACATGATATTTTGCCTTGAAGGTGCAATGGGGGAAAAATTAGTGCCTTGAGGGTAAAATGCTTGGGGTAGGTTTTCCCCTAAAGAACCTAAATCGGTAACCTATGGGGACGATGGGGGACGACCTCAATTGGGCTTCCCCCATAGAATCCGCGTTGGTCCCGTACCTGAGATGAAAACCTAACTATCGCCCTCAGGGGCTACCCACATCTCACCAAATCAAGATGGATGGGGGGAGCTCGGTGGGCTACTTACATTAAGAAATGCAGGCCGAACGAATATGCGCAGCTCCACAAGGGCTAGCTGCATTTGTCCCAAGTATGTGGGCAGCCCACTTGGGGCCGAATGGGGCCCGTGTTGCAAACCCCACATCGGTTCCATCCGGGCTAGAATGGGCTACGCACATTGGGGATAGGGCGGGCCTCACTTGATTGCCCACTTTGTACTATAAGAATAGGTGTTTCGAAAGCCTCTAATGATATCTTACCAAGCCCAAGCCACGTTCTCGGCCATCAGCAAAGCGACACTTTATAGCATTAGGTGCATGCACGGCAACAGACGCTTCAGATAACTCGTTCCCGAACTATCCAGCCATCGTCCATGCTCCGTAGCAACTGATCACCGTGTGCTCATTGTTAACACAGTTCGCTAGCAAGTCTCAACGCGTCGCTTTAAATGCTAAACGAGCGCGATTGCTCGAACGACAACGCTGTATTCTTTTCTTTCCAGATAACGTGCGAAGTACTCATTGTAGTTTTTAAAAAACCTGTCAAATTTTAAAAATGCTAAACGAACGCAATGGCTCGAACGACAACGTTGTATTCTTTTCTTTCCAGATTATGTGCAAAGTACTCATTGTAGTTTTTAAAAAACCTGTCAAATTTTAAAAATGCTAAACGAACGCAATGGCTCGAACGACAACGTTGTATTCTTTTCTTTCCAGATTATGTGCAAAGTACTCATTGTAGTTTTTACAAAACCTGTCAAATTTTAAAAATGCTAAACGAACGCAATTGCTTGAACGACAACGCTGTATTCATTTCTTTCCAGATAACGTGCGAAGTACTCATTGTAATTTTTACAAAACCTGTCAAATTTTAAAAATGATAAACGAACGCAATGCCTCGAACGACAACGCTGTATTCTTTTCTTTCCAGATAACGTGCGAAGGACTCATTGTAGTTTTTACAAAACCTGTCAAATTTTAAAAATGCTAAACGAACGCAATGGCTCGAACGACAACGCTGTATTCTTTTCTTTCCAGATTACGTGCAAAGTACTCATTGCAGTTTTTACAAAACCTGTCAAATTTTAAAGCGTACTGCTCTAGCTCTTTACACAAGAGTGCCGTCGAGTGTACGTGTGAAATGTCCAGCCAGTAGAGGAAACGTCAAGCCAGTAATAAATGCTATGGTGCCGCTTCTTTTCATGCTATTCGTAGCAACCATTAATAATTGTTTATTTTGTACCTGACAAACCCTTCTTTTTTATGCCAACTTCCGATTGCAGCCTCAGCAAGCTGCGAAAACAAATTGCAATACTGTGTAACAGAAGACTGTGATACAGTGCTGTAACGCGTACTTAAGCACGCACAATTGAGAATGGTGTTATTCGATGAGGATCGGCGCAGTTAGCGGCACCATTCCGTAAGAATGCAACATTACAAACAGCGGCACACTGCTGGTAAAATGGCAAAGCTCTGACCGCCGAAATGGACTATTTATAAACTCAAAATATGAGGATCTCAAAATACCCTCTGATCTAAAATTGTGGCGAGTGAAATCGAATACACTGCGCTTTCTAAAGGTGAACGCTGTGGTGCCGCGCATAGCAGCAGCCAACGCGACATCTTGACGCGTTTGTCGGCAAACATATCACGCGCTTAGCTATGCATAAAATCCTCCATAAATATCCGACATGTCCGACTCCGGAAAGGGTTAGACGGACTGTTGTATAACGAAACGCGCTGTTCAACTTGCAGTCGTGCAGCCACACACTGCGCCACCGGTGCAGTCCACAACTCAAGCCTCATCGATCCGTGGTGGAGCCCCTAGGGGCACTCTTGTCCCAAACGGTACTTTTATGAACATGAGGAGTATTCAAGGACTGCGGTAATACCCACAGGCGAGAACGAACCCAATTCTTGGAAGTAGAGATATAGTAATACTAACTTTTTGTGCAGTTGTGTTGCCTGATGTAAAGGGGGTGGGGGTGGTACTGGAAACTCACTGCATTGTCAACAACTACAATACCGTAACACTCTACAGCCTCCATTGCAGCGCTAACCAAACGGCATGTGGTGAGGCAGAGTTTGCATCGTGAAGCCTGCCTCGCGAGAGCTCATGGTGCGGTCCGCTCCTGTCGGATATCAGCGATTATAAGACACTGGTCGCCATCACTGGCTCGCCCGTTTAGTTTTCCCCGACGTTCCTGTTCAATTATTGCACCAGTGCGGATAAGCATGCATTTAACCACGTTGACAAGTGGTTCACGTTCTAGATTCTTCATTTTCTCGGTGTGCAGTTCTCTAACCTTCGGCTTCCATCTCCGCAATGTTCTGTTGCGCCCATTCCAGGGCTCCGCTGGATACTGCCGTCAGCGGAGCTCGCCGTATCGGAAGGATCCAGTCGTCGCGGCAGTCGCTTGAGAGCATACCCTCCCATTGCTCCGCACTTGGGTTTGGTATAATTGGAACGGCGTTGAATATTTTAGATGCCCATGTTATCTGGTATAGCGTCGGTTTTTCATGGCACCACGGACAATTGTGTACGTGAAGTGTGGGGGTAATTTTACTTAGTGTGTTTAGGTTTGGATATGACCCCGTTTGTAGTTGTCTCCATGCGACAGCTCCTTCTCTGTTTAAGGATTTGTGCAGTGATGGGCACCGCATCCTGCTGCTTTTGTAGTTGTTCAGTATGGCCGAGTATTCCTGAGGTACTGGAAGGGATTCCTCGAAATATTGCTCGCACGAAATATTGTGCGAAATCACGGCTTTTTGCAGGTTTGCATCACCGCTATTTAACTTGAACGCCATTGAGTTTCACTCACCCAGGAAGCCAGTTATGGGCATTTACTTTCGTCGAAATCAACCGCGTGCATAACATTGCGAACGGTGACGCGAAGGAACGAAATGAATGCCAGCTGCCTAGTACCATATTACTGCCACAACGTTGTCAACGCCAACGCAGGCAGCGCACATCTCTGTCACTAACTCCATGAAGCTGAAAGGCCAATTTAGGTGCACAGTGATGCAGCAAGCCCGTTAGGCCCATTTCCTCTCCTTTGGTGATTCTCTCAGAGGCTTCACGCGAACTGTGGCATTTTGCGTGGTAGGATGCTGAAGTGATATCGCAAAACACTTTTCAAGTCAGAACTGCCGTCGGAGGAGTTTCGGGCTTCAGCTGAAGCAAGAACATTCTTGGGGTAACGTAAGACCACACAAACTGGACGGTTGTCGGGATGCAGCATACCGCAGCGTGCGATCACGTTTTTTCAGCATGATGCAGAAGTGTTCACTTTAGATTACATCGCAATTGAGAACCATGCTAATACTAATGCGTGGTCACGATTGTGATCTGGTTGCGCTGCTGGAACATAAGACTACATGACGTACCCTTGTGAAGCCAAGGTAGAAACAGTAATGCTGCGTTCATACAGCAATAATTGTGCAGAACTGCATAAATTGACAACATAATAATCAACGAAGCGATATCGCTAAGGCAATATTAAAAATGATTCGCACAGCTATGACACTCGCACTGCGCCGTGAACTTCTGTCCATGCTCTGGACATATGCCAATTTGTGTCTCAAACGTCAATGAGAAAAATGGTGCCATAGGAGGAAAAATAACTTGTTTTCTTACCTAAAATGTAAGAGTTCAACCTGACGTTTTGCTCTCGTCCGCATCCGTAGGTATTGCAGCAGCGAACCCCAACAATGAATTCGCTTTGCAGTTTTTGATGGGTAAGTCTCAGGTTACCACAGGTGCGCACTTGAGTACGACCGGCGTTCACGGTAGCATCGCAGTCGACCAAGTCATCATAGGTAGTCCAGATTCCATGATCTGCTATCTTGTACTAGATAGAAATAAGGGAAAGTACAGATGATTTACGAAATGAACAGCTCTCTATTCACAGCTCAGACGAACAATTTAGCTGAACCGTCTACAACACAGTAGTTGCAAACTGGTCATGCCCGGTATTGTTTTGTGCGCACAGATGCGCACCTTACCACTTTCCGTCCGACCTGAATTGGCTGTACGCCGAAAAATCGGCGCCCTCTGCTCTATGGACTATGCCTATGAAGGACGAACTACATCCCAACCTTTGTCGTTTCTCTGCTGGTGGTCACACGACGCAGTGACGTCATCTGCCATGCAGTCCTTCTAGGTGGTGAAACTATGGCGGTCTCTAACGTCCTTGGTGTAATTTCTATATAGTTTCTAGCTGTAGTAGCGGAGAGCAGCCGTCGAGACCCAACGATTACTTACAAAAATGAAGTCAGTGGAGGAAGCGCACTTAGGCCCTCTGAACGCAGAAAACAAGCGTGGTTGCGTTTATTAGCACTTTAAGCAATGGAGAACGCAATTCGCGAAGTGTATATTTGTTCAATCTAGAACAGCATTTTTTATGTATTCGAAGTAACTCGGCTATGCAGATCACCCTTGGTGAAAGCAGGCTTGAAACTGCATGCACGGTCCATTTATTATTTAGTTCAAAATAGAGAGCCTTGCAAGAATATAATCCATCTGCTACCATTCCTACAGACGCATAGAAAATCACTGGCAAAATCGATGAGGAAATAAGGTGTTTCCAGGTTACCTTTTTTGTGGCGTCGCTCTACCTCTTATGGAGGCGAGATAGTTATATTTCGAATGTGGGTTTGTATCAACTTAGGTTCTATGAAGCCAGTACTTGTGTAAGAATCATGTCAATGAAGTGCTTGTAATCGGTGTTGGTGCCTTAGCTTCTTATTTAGAATGCATCTCGCTACACCCACATAAGTAACGCTGTGGTTTTATCGTCCCGTACCTCTTTCTTGCTCCTCTAGGCCGCACCAGCACACCAAACGGTGACCTCAATCAAGATATAGTACTCTGCGATCTGAAAGAAGGACGTAGGTTTAAGACAATACGTAGAAAAGGTGCGTATAGGACGCGTGCTACTCGCATTTCCGTGTGTTGTACGAACGCTACTTAATCAGTTGAAATGTTGTGTCTGATCAGCAGACCCCTCAATCTTCGTTGCTAATAACCTACCATTACCGATTATGTAAACTAAGTAGTGGTCCTCTTCTACAAGTCACTGTCACGAGAGGCCAGAAAAGCGGTCCTTTCTGAAGACGTAATCAGAGAGCTCGAACGGCAAAACCGCATCTTCACTCACTTCACTACCCCCTACGTGGATTTCAGCTTTGTTTCCTTGTTGGTGTCACAACATTCCCATCCAGAAAGAGGTGCGCCGCGACTTATCACCCTTTTTCAGAGGCAGGCTGCGTCCACTCAAGCACGATGGCTCTGCCAATGATTTGCAAATAGTTCTTTAGGGTTAGCAATTAAATGCGTACATTCTTCAATGATCTACTTGGTATCTTTCATCGAGGATTGCTGATATCTTCGTCGGAGCCGCCTGTTTATTCCTCAGGCTCCTAAAATGCTGCCCCGCTCCTCTTATATCATAGGCTCAGCCCCTTTTAAACCCCTTTGCTTCACTTTTTCTTTCAAACGTTCTCCACACTCGGCAGTTTCTAAAGGCTGAAAGTCCAGAGTTATCAATACTTCCTTCCAGTTAAAAGTGCGGAGAGTCGCATAAAACTTAACGTTTCTTTGCCTGCATGTTTTATTCAACGTGCTAATAAAGCGTTCACATATTCATCCCTTTCATTCTTGCCTCTTGTCCATAAGTGGCCCCTGCTAAACATCTTCACATGTAACAATTAGAATATTTCTCCTTTTTAAGCAACATGATTATTCGCGGTTGGACTTCAATAAAATTGCTACGCATGACTAAACAGAGTAGTATATTACGGTCAGGCAGTTCCGCCTGTCTCTACTCGTCTCGGCAATTGTGGTTCTAGACCACTTTGAGCTACAAGCTGGCGCCGTAGAAAATCGGCTATTAGTCAAAAGTTCCCAAGAAGGCGCACCTTATGTTTTCAGTTGAAGGGCTGACTGCGCAATACAGTTATCTTTTCCAGTTTTACCACGAGATGAGAAACAGTTCGGCTGCCTGTGCTTCCCAAAAGCATGACCAATATATTTATGGTGCCACTTTACCCTTTGAGAGGGACTACATAGGCCAACACTAAGGTAGGCCACCTGATCACATGTCTTCTCGAGAATTATTTCCGAAAACGACCGCCCACCGGCCCAAAAGGTTCACTTTCTCGCCTTTATTGGGATACAGTTCGACTGTGGTACAGAAATTTTATGTGCTTCTTGTTAAACACTAAAAAAGAGGCGATAAAATTTGCGACGACAGGTACCCTGAGGTTGGTATCAGGGAAGCCGGATTTAAATTAGTAAGTGAGGGTTCTTCTCAGTAAAAGTCTGGCGAGCGATGTTCATGGTGGACCAGCGGTGTATTGCACGCGTTCACCGCAACTCTCACTGCTGAGTGTGGGTATAGAAAGAAAACACTGAGATACACAGAATACAGTTGTACTACACTCGAGAAGCAGCTTAGGAAGAAAACAGATTTTTATGCCTACGACCGAATGTGCGCATTTCCAAGGTCTGTTATTCTTCGTTATTGCAGTCCCACTAATTGCAGTTATTTATCTAACCCTCATACAATCACACTTTATTGTACCTGAAGGTAATCGACGCTGCCGTTGATGCATGTCCAGGAAAGCAAGGCGGTACCAATGGAGTCTTTTATATTTGCCTCGTACCGGACCTGCACAGATGAAACTGCATTTTACATGTGTATATGTTATTATAAGATTCATGTGCAATTCTTTTCTGTTGGTCTACAACTTCTCGTTGCAGAGAGCAGAGTGCCAGTACTGTTAGGACTATATCTAGCACTTCCACGGTATTTGTCCACGTCTTAGCACGCCTAAAATACAGTCGCTCATCGAATGCTCCGGCAAGAGAGAAGATGGTACATTTCATCGTTTCAGCGTAAAACTGCTGAAGTACCCGAGAAAGTTTGAGAGCGCTGTTAGTAGCCCAGGGCACGGGTTTTCCGCGCTTGTGACATTCTTTGGCTTGCGTAACTTAATTTAATCACCTTCTAATCTTCCTGTTAATTTCAGAGCCAAAGTCAAGTTCAATGCACTCGTGTATTTACGAATCCTTGACAGTACAGTATGCAGCCTTTCATTGTGAGATTCTGCATATTAGGCCGAGCCTAAAGGATAAAAAATGGTCTCAAATTCCTGCGGGGAACCGGTAATTGTTTATTCTTACCTAAAAGGAAGCAAAATGAGCGATAAAAAACTTCTTAATCCGAGAAATTCTGGGATGAGGGCAGTGAACTTTGCTCCCGTAAGTGGCAGCGCTAGCAGAAAGCAGCAAAAATGTACTGTATCCCAGTGGCGAAGAATCCCTTCTGCTGTCACGCGCGCAATTCTACGTTGCCGTGTCGGTGCTCCTAGTGGCAGTGCAGTTGCCTCCATTTCCAACCAGGATTTGAGAATGGGGTACCTGGCCACCAGGAAAGAAACGCTGTATACATGAACAAATAGTTTCAACTGAAAAGTCAGCGTGGCGAAGAAACGTGCGCAGATTATACAATATCAAGGCATTTGGAAAAACGCATGCTGTATTTCTCAAGGAGCGTTAGGAAACAGCTAGTATAGAGATCGTCTATGGAAAATACGCGCAGAGGTCGTCTCCGTAACTCTGCCGTGTACCTACGACGGCGAACGAAGAGACAAAAATATGTAACAACTGCGAACTCGCTTTCTATTTAAGGCAAAGGTTCTTTAAACCGGGCGGCGGGCTTCTATATAGCGTTGCTGTGCACCAAAATTTTTCTAACTACTAAAAGGCGAAGAAAGAACTGCGCAAACAAGACACGGACGGCGAAGAGTCAAAGACGCACACAAAAGCATCTCTCTCTCTATTTCTCCTCTTTGGGTCTTCGCTGTCCGTGTTTCTTTTGCGCAGTTCTTTCTTAGCATCTATAATGTACTAACTGGGCCGACAAGCTTTACTAAAAGGCGTCAGTCCTTTTATTCTGTGCTCCTCATCTCGCCAGCCTTTACAACCGAAACCCTATGACACAGAAAAAATCAGGCACATATTGCGTGCTCTCATGTGCAGTTCATCACATAATATTGCTTTGAAGTACTAATGGCACTCAATTACCCTTACGACAGCTTTTATAGTGTCAGTAATGTTATCGCCAGCGTTAGACGACCGCAGATTTCTGCGAATTACGGGAATAATCTCTTGCAAATCGTAGTTCAGTCTTCTGCAAAACCGCAATTTTCTGATAGCGATTTGCCCTGGGCAAGCCAGAAAGCTACCGATATGTGCTGCTGTTTCCACGCTGGTTCCTCCCATGCCTCTCCTTTTCTTCCCTGACGTCATATCAAGAATGCAACGCGGTATCGGGTTCACTGTCGCGGCAATTCAGAACGCTGAAGAAGCAAAGAATCGCTTACTTCCTTCGAACACCTAAAAATGTCCTTTTCACAACCGCTTTCTTGAGCACGGTTATCAACGGGGCCTCGCACCCTCCCACTACTAGCCTCAAGACGAAGACGAAGATGTATTTAGTGACCGCATCGACGTTTCGTATTGACCCGCAACAGTCGTTCTGTTTTCACCACACGCCTCACTAATAGAATATATGCGTGTTCAACTATAAACAAGGTTTTTATACCTCTCTCAATATAACACAAATGATTTAGATACGGAAGAAAAGAGTTTGCTTGCTGGCTTGCTTTGCTATACTTGCTTGCTTTCTACATAGTGCCGTCTTTTAGAAAAGCGAGTCGTTTGGCCGTTGGTCATAGTCTGTTGGCAACACAACTCGCAATAAAAAGCCAATTCTAGCACACTTAACTCGTGGTCTGGCGTTTTAATATTTAGCCATTCTTTTCATAAATGAATCGTTGAACACCTATCTAGATATCTGCTACATCTTTAACATTAATCTCCTGTTTTCCAACCGACGCGTTGACTGAGTGCATATGCCGTACAAAATGGAGGCCAAAGGCGTGATCGAGTCGCGGCTGCGGAACCCGCATTTTGATCTAGGCTAAATTGCACAACTCTTGGGTACTGTCTCCGTCAAAGAGCCTCAAGTGTTCGGAATTAACCCAATGTCATCGAGCGCAGCGTCTCTCAATGCCCATACGCAGCTTCAGGTTGTTATGACCCACATACCTTACCACACTGATTTCTGCCCAAGAGTAATGCCTGACCGCCGCAAAATAAATGCTTTCGACCTCAAAAGGACCACAGCATCGTTTCCTCGGAGTTCTTTCTTGCCATCACTTCAGGACCTCAATAGCAAATCAATACTTCTTTATTTGCCCTCGTCTCTTATGTGGAACCTAGTGCTGTGCAGATAGCTGTTGCACTGATCTCTCCTAATATTGTCATTGTTACCGATATAGTGCTAAAAAATTAAGGCCAAAACTTGAAGGTCGAGACGCGTTTTCCACCTCGTGAAGATTAAGGGGCGTTGCATTCTTATTTGCCAGTAGTGAAAACATCGACGTAAAACATACTCACCGTTAGACCACGTAGTGACCTCAGCTGTTTGTGGAGGCCCTAGCAATGGTCTGCCGTCCGTGCGGCGCATCTGCGCACGCACCTCAATATTGACCGCAGTGCCAGGTTGAAACCCGTTTATCGTCAAATTTGTTTTTTTGGTATGCGTCAGGAGGCACGGATCCATGCTAGCAGGGCTGTAACGCACTCAGAAGCCGTCGTAGACTCGCCAGTCAGGTTGAGGGAATAGCCAGGCCAGTTTTAACGAGCCGATCCCCGTGGCTTCGATTCTAGTAATCTTGGGATATGGGAGGTCTTCAGGTGTAAAGGAGGTCGGAGAAAAATAAGGTGAGGTCAGAGAGATTTTTAATATTTCTACGAAAAACACAGGACTTTCGTGGTAGCATGAAAAGGACTAGGCCATTAGAGGGCCGCTTATTCACTCGTTCAAATTGGCGCCACCGTCAGCTTGACGCCTTGGAGGAATCACAGTCGTGCAGCTGGAGGTCATTTTACTACAGCCCTCCCCGCCGTACCTCAGCGAGGAAATGTTAAGCCACTGGTTTAATCTGACACGTTGAAGTCAGCGCCTTCGAGTTGCTTAGCACCGGTAGCGAGTTCCGGCCAGTCCTCATTCTTCAACACCAGGAGAATCTGGTTGCAGCTGTTAATCAACCTTTCACAACACAGCGCGCGAATCTTTACACACGTGCTGGTGTCGGCTTCCTCATAGACAGCCTATAAGACAGAGATCAGCCCGAGCTGAACATTCTTTAACAGGTACTTAAGCGACAACTTTGAATCCAACAAGCGTAAAACTTCAAACGGGCGCTTCTTGTATTATGCCCGTTATTAAAACAATGTGAAAGCGTCATTAAAAATGGCCTTCGTCGCGCTAATCACGAACATTTCATAATTTACGGCTAGTGTCATTGTGTAAACCCTGATCTTCTTGAGCGAGATGCAGCTACGACTGAAGCGTCTGATAATTTTCGCCCACGGCACCTTTAATTACCATCGCAAATTGTTCGGTGCATGCCGCACGCAGTGGTAGGAATTGCCAAGAGCATTTAGGTGGGATGATTGCAGCAGGAGAAATCCAATATTAAGCAGCTTCCAGACATTTTCTAGGGGGAACGCTATCTAAATAAAGCAAATACCCTAGTTTAAAATGAGCGCGCACACAACGAAACTTTGAGTGTTGCAGAGTTTTAGGCAGTCTGTTGCCCAGTTCTACGTATTTTGTTGATATGCGCGAAAATCCACTTTTTGTTTAAAAATGTGAAGTGAAGGCCATCTTGCATTGTTAAAATTAGTGCCAATTCCTCGGATTAAAATGTGCACAGAGCGTTCAAAAACGCCAATTTAAGTTGTTTTTTCTTAACTGCACTCGTGCGAGGCGACATTAGCATTCCGAAATGCCAACGAATAAACGAACCTGAAAAACGATAACCAGAACGGAGAAAGTGGCCACAGCGGTCATAGCGATGGTTTGGGAATGAGCGCTTACAATTTGTTTCGTTTTAGTTATTGTTCTGCAGCATGAGCACGACTACGCCATTGCCGTGTCACGGCAAGCGCGAGTCAGTGTCTGCACAATGCGCATGGTTATATGTGACTATAATAGGTTTCTTGGTGTACAACTTGTGGCACTTATCGCGACGGAATGTTTTATGATGGATGTGGGGTCGTAGTCTGGAAGAGCACCGCTATCTTCCTTCGCTGGTGGGTTAGCCGTTGCCATGTGATTCTCACGCGGTTTGCTTTTTTCCTGTAAAATACCTTTACTCTTCACTGCCGCATAACGAACTCTTTTCGTGCATTGAGGAAGGTATTGAAAAGCACGGCATCGTTGCGTTCCAAAATGAGGCAGGCCTCTCCGTAGGAAAGCTGGGAAAATCTCGTAGGTGACAGCGGTGACCTGGCCGAGCACACGGTATGGGCCAACATACCGGGACAGAAGTTTTTCGCAAAGCCCGACCCGGCGTGATGGCGACAAAAGCAAGACGAGGGCTCCAGGAGATAAAGTTACCATGCGATGGCGGCGGTTGTAATAGTCCTGCCGTGAGGCCTGCTATGCTTGTAGTCGGGATCTAGCCAGCTGGCGGGTGTGGTCGGCCCGGGCAATTGCGTCGTGTGCATATTCTGAAGGCTGTGAAGTAGATGTCGGAAGCAGCGCGTCCAAAGGTAATTGGGGCTCGCGGCCGTACAAAAGATAAAACTGTGAGTAACCGGCAGTGTCATGACAGTAAGAATTATAGTCGAAAGTCACGTACGGAAGCGCAATATCCCAGTCCCGATGGTCCGGGGAAACCTACATTTAGAGCATATCCGTGATAGTGTGGTTGAGGCGCTCTGTGAGACCGTTGGTGTGGGGATCATAGACGGTGGTCAGCTTATGTTTAGTCGAGCAGGAACGGAGAATGTCGTCGACAACTTTAGAGAGAAAGCAACGGCCGCGGTCGGTGAGAAGTTGGCGGGGTGCACCATGATGGAGGATGAGGTCGTATCGGAGAGAGTCGGCAACGTCAGTAGCAGTACTGGTGGGGAGGGCCCGCGTGATTGCGTAGCGAGTGGCATAGTCTGTGGCAACGGCAATCCTTTTGTTTCCGGAGGTGGAGTCGGGACACGGCCCAAAAAATACAAGCCCACACGATAGAAAGGTTCAGCGGGCACATTAATAGGTTGGAGCATACCTTCTGAGAGAGTGGCAGGACGTTTACGGTGCTGGCACTGGTCGCAGCCACGAACATAGCGGCGTGTGGACTGGTAGCGGCGGGGCTAAAAGAAGCGGAGACGCACGCGGATGTAAGTACGCGCGACACCCATATGTCCAGCAGTGGTGAGGTCAAGGAGCTCGTGGAGGACATCGGTGCGCAGGTGCTTTGGCTTTGGGGCCGGCGGGGTTCAGGCTTGTGCGGTATAGAGTGTCATGATGCAGCACAAACCGGCGCAGAGCAGGATGAGATGGTGTGGAGCTGAGGCGGTCAATAATAGAGCGGAGCTTGGTATCCCGTCGCTGCTCATCGCCAATGTGAGCAATAGCAGAGAGCGAGAAGAGGTCGGCGGTGCAGTCACTGCAAGAATGGTCAGAAGTGTCAACGGGGTATCGTGAGAGGCAATCAGCACCGGTGTGTAGCCGACCAGACTTATAGACCACGGTGTAGTCGTAGTCTTGTAGGCGCAAAGTCCAGCGACCTAGCCGGCCAGTAGGATCTTGCAGTGAGGAGAGCCAGCAGAGCGCATGGTGGTCCGTGACAACCGTAAAAGGGTGGCCGTACAATTACGGGCGAAATTTTCCAACAACCCACAAAAGGGCCAAGCACTCGCGTTCCGCGATGAAGTAATTACTCTCTGGTGTTGAGAGGAGGCGGCTGGCGTAGGCAATGACAGAGTCAGACCCAGATTGCCGCTGAGAAAGGACAGTGCTGATGTCATGACTGCTGGCGTCAGTGCGGACTTCAGTGGGAGCAGCCACATCGAAGTGTGCCATGACGGGTGAGGTGGTGAGCTTTGAGATTAGAGCAGCAAAGGCGTTTTCTTGTAGGGGTCCCCAGGTGAAAGTCATGTTCTTTTTGAGCAGATTACTGAGCGGGAGGGCGATGTCAGCAAAGCTGGGCACGAATCGGTGGAAGTAGGAGCACGGCCCCAAGAAGCTGCGTACGTCGTTGCAGGAACGCGGCACGGGGAAGTCTTGCACGGCTAGGATCTTAGATGGATCAGGGTGAAGAACCGTGACATCGAAGACATGAATCAAGATTTTGATCTGACGATGCGCAAAACGGCATTTGGAGGAGTTGAGCTGCAGGCCCGCATGACGCAAAAGTGAAAGAATCTTGGTAAGGTCATCGACGTGAGAGGAAAAGCCTGTTTAGAACACTATGACGTCGTGGAGATAGCAGAGGCACGTGAACTATTTGAATACGTGCCCAAGGGCGTCCATAATACACTCGAAGGTGGCCGGGGCGTTGCATACGCCAAGAGGCATAACTCTGAACTGATACAGCCCATCAGGTGTAACAAACGCGGTCAATATACCATGAGAGTAAAGCAGATTCATAGTCTCTCTATACCACTTGGTAGCAACGTTGAACACTGGACGGAAGCCTCAGCTTCTTCACTTGGGGCGCTGCTCACGGCAGCTACAACTGTATTGTGCGGCATCCTTGGCACAGTTTCATCAAAAACCTGTAATTTGTAGCCGCATGTAACACGTTTAATGGAATGGCCCTGCTTTCCCGCCACTTCGCACGTGGCCATTTTTAACGGCAACACAAAGCAATTTCTTTGATCTTCCACGTTTCCTATGCCACGTTATATAAATTTGCGAAAAGTCTATTTTGTACTGTCAACGAGAACAGCTTTCACATATGTATTGCAAAAGTGATAGCGAAGGAAGTACATCAGCACGAAGTATGACCCGCATTATGTGACAGTTTGTTTGGCAGGTCATATTGCCTCTTATGCAAACCTTTAGCTCAATGTTTGAAAGCATTCCTTGAAGCGTGGCGAAAGAATACAACTAGCTGAAAACAAAATTCCGCGGTTTGGTACATTGTCTGCCTATGCTTAAGGTGCCATACAAAAGAGGCTTGTTATATTGCTCTGAGGATCATGCATTCATTGCCGAAGCAATAGGAAGCGCGAATTTTAGTACTAGTTTGGAACATATTTCTTCTCTCTATAACCTATCTGAATTAGCAGAAATCAAGCAACTGTTTTACCTGTTGGCGAATGTGCCATAAGCGGACACCTAAGTTTTATAGCAGACTAGTATCCGGCGTATAATTAGTTCAATGACATATTTCAACGCAAACCACTCTAGTTGACTGCTGGAGCCATCGCTTCCTACCGGGGCCAGATAGGCTTACGGAGAATAGAACCATTAAGTTAAGCTGATATGTTTATTTACCTGCGATGGGATCTTTTATGAGCGGTGTAGACTTGGGTTGAAAAACAAATTTATAACTCAGCCTGCTTAATCACACAAATTCGCTATGTGGCAAAGCTCGCCTGGCCGTAGTTCCAAGGCACAATGTATGAGTTTTTCAAGGCAACAAAAAATACTGCTAATCATGCTGGCACTAAACACTAGTGGTGCGATGATCCTTTTGGGCAAGGAACTGCGTGAGCATGTTTGTGGTAATTGAATTAACGCGCATGTTTTTTAGCGCTATTAATGTTTTCAACGTAACATAACACCTTTTCCTTCAGATTAGGATATCTTCGGCACCAAACTAAATTTACCTCTGCAATGGATATTTTAGCGGAATTTATGCTTACTTTCTGACATACACAGTTCCTATATGGCAGCTTTTTGTTCATCTTTCCAGACTTGACTATTACTTTTAGATTAACTTAGACGAACATGTGTGATCATGCAAATTTATGCATAGTTTGCATAAATTTGGATAGTTTTCTGCTGCATTCCGCATCCAAATTCCTGTAATTTTATTTTCTACCTTTCTGCCCCGTTTCTTTTTTCACCTGCGCATTCGGAGACGACGTGTCCGAAAACAAGCGGTTGCTTCCGCCGCCGGCTCCCATTTGCTTTCTTCCATAAAATTTTCTGTTCCTGCTGAATCCTTACTATCACTGACGCTTCTGCGAGCAAGAGGCAATTTCTTTAAATATGCGAGAGAAAAGTTATGGCCTCATATAAAGGTCTATGCTTGGATGCCGGAGTTGTAAGCTGTGGTCCTTGTGCGAAATAGTCGTCATCATCATCATCACAATCAGCTTGACTACACCCACTGCAGGGCAAAGGCCTCTCCATGTCACTGAACCGTGTCTTTTGCCAGCTGTGCCAACACTATGCCTGCAAACTTCCTAATCTCATCCGCCCACCTAACTTTCTGGCGACCCCTGCTACGCTTGCTCTCTCTTGGAATCCACTCCGTTACCCTTGAGGGCCAGCGGTTATCTTTCCTTCGCAGTACATGCCCTGCCCAAGTCCATTTCATCCTCTTCGTGTCAGCCAGAATGTCATTAATACGCGTTTGTTCCCTCACCCACTCTGCCCGCTTCTGGTCTCTTGACGTTATACCTTTCATTTTTCTTTCCATGGCGCACTGTGTTGTCCTTAACTTAAGCTGAACTCTGTTCGTTAGCCTCCACGTTTCTGCCCCGTTCGTGAGTGCCGGTAAGATACAGCCGTTGTACACTTTTCGCTTCAGGGATATTGATGAACTGCTATCCATGATATGAGAGAATCTGCCATATGCGCTCCACCCCATTCTTATCCTTCTAGTAAGTTTCATCTCATGATCCGGATCAGCTGTTAATACCTGCCCTAAGTAGACGTATTCTTTTAAGACTTCCAGCACCTCGCTGCCAATTCTGAACTGCCGTTTCCTTGCTAGACTGTTGAACATTACTTTCGTTTTCTGCATGTTAATTTTTAGACCCACCGTCCTGCTCGGTCTTCTAGCTCAATCATTATGATTTTCAGTTCATCTGCTGAGTGACTCAGCATAACAATGTCATCAGCAATTCGCAGATTAGGGAGGTATTCTTCATTAGTACTTATACCCGACTGTTCCCAATTCGGGCCTTGGAATACCTCCTGTAAACAGGCGGTGAAAAGCACTGGCGAGATTATGGCTCCTTGCCTGACGCCTTTTCTTACTGGAATTTATTGCTGACTTTATGGAAGACTATTGTAGCTCTGCAGTTCTTATACATATCTTCGAGTATTTTGGCATAACGCTCTTCTGCTCCCTGATTCCGCAATGCCTGTATGGCTGCTGAGGTTTCCATTGAGTCAAATGTTTCCTCGCAATCAATGAAGGCTATGTATAAGGGTTGGTTATATTCTGCGCATTTCTCTACTGCCTGATTGAGAGTGTGAACATGATCTATTGTGGAATATTCCTTACGAAAGCCTGCCTGATCATTTGGACTATTAAAGTCTAGGGTTGCTCCGACTCTGTTAGCGATTACCATAGTAAATACCTTGTAGGCAACCGACAGTAACCTGATCGATCTGTAATTTTTCAAGTCATTGACGTCTCCTCTCTCATAATTTAAGATTATATTTGCGTCGTTCCAAGCTTCTGGTACGGTAAAGGTCATAAAGCGTTGCGTATACAGGGTGGCTAGTGTTTCTAGCACAACCACTCTCCGTCATTCAACATATGTGCGGTTACCTGATCCTCACCAGCTGCTTTTCCCCTTTGCATTGCTCCTTAGACTTTCGTTACTTTGTCTTTCGTTACTGGCGGCATGACTCGTTGCTGTGAGGATGATAGTAGTTTGTCGTATTATTTATGAATTGTTCTGTTCTCTCTTAAGGTCAACGTATTAACTGTAACGCGTTTTAGGACTACTGAACACAACCATCATTGCTCCGTTTCTTGGAGTGCGCAGCTATCGAAAAAGTTCTGAACTCATAGATGGGCGTGTTTTGACTTTCGTTCGCTTCGCACAATGCAGCTCTACTGCCAGTTACAGAAACTTAAGCAAGAGATTTTTTTCTGCGATGGCAATTCATTGCGCAGGGTTCATTGGTCTTCACAGAAACTATAAAAACACCCTTTTTTATTGTGCCTTTCTTAAGGGTCTCGTTATTTCGACTTTTAGTTTTCGGGCTGGACGCAGAGGAGGCACTGTAGTCGAATTCAAAATTTGCGTCTTTCACGCAAAGTGTCTTAGATCGTAGCCAGATTTCCTGTGAAATTTTTAGGGGTAGAAAAAATTTTATGCTTACAAGAAGTATTTTCAAAACAAAAAACGGACACCAAAGGGCAAGAACAAACTAAACAAGATGCCAATATACACTATAGATTCGTCTTCGGGGGCAAAATATTTCTTTTTTTTTACTCGGGCAGGTCGCTGAATAGGAGGGAAAATTTTGTATGACTAAAACCCAATATAATCCCACATTAGGCATCTTCGTCCAGCGAAAGTTACATCTTTCATAATTACGTGCAATCGTCGGCGCTGTGCAGCCAATCAAAAGCGAAACTTGCGGGCTTCGTACCGAAAGCTTGCAGTTCATAGCTAGCTGCGCTAAACGCCTGCAGGCACACTGATTTTTTAGAAGACATTGTGGTCCCCGTATTCTTGGCTACGCTTCATCAGATGCTTCCTCGTAAGTGCAGGGTACTTTCCCATTGACAGTGACACAGCGCTACACGAAAAAGCGGTTTACCGAATAGCGGCCGGAAGCGAAACGCATCACGTTGCACAGCTGCAGGAATTCGTGAAGAGTTTCGCCACGTGTACATTGCTTTTACACAATGATGTGGGTTACCAGCGCTGGATTTGGTAAAAAACGACATCTATCCCTTCATGTGGCCCTAACCAATCAGTCTAGTTGAACTGAGCATTTTCCTTTATTTTCGTTTGAACGGTGACACGATGCTCGCAAGACTTTGTCGTCATTCTGTTGCTACTATACAACTGCAGTGGTTAGAACAACTATATTTCCTGCAGGGTGTGCGCTGGCTATATGCAAAAATAAAAAGCACTACCTGCTGCCCTAAGCCATCATCGCTGGTGCAGGAAATAGCGATCGACGGCACTCTCGGAGGCCATAGAGCGATTTATTAAGGAGCTAGAATGGAACATGAGCTATTGTGGCGAGTTTGCTCTTGCTTCTAGATTTTGGGAAAAGTTATTAGTTAGGAAGGCACTAAGATTTGTGTTAGCGCTGCGTTCGCGCTTTTTCTGTGCAAAAGTGCATCTGACAACCAGTGCCAATAGGGACCGCCAAGAAACTGGCGAGCGTCCCTTATCGAGCTCGCACTCTACGAGATTAACTGCAAACGTGCTTGAAGCTAGGGAAAGGTGAAGTGGATATGCTTACTTTCTGGCGGTGTGCTGAAAGTTGTGTTCACTGCATCACTGCACTCTTCCGCAGTGCAGCCTTCTAGGCGAACAACATAGAACGTCCACGGCCTCAGACCGGGGACAATGACGTTGTGTCTTGAAGTCACCTTTTCCTTTCCTTCAAAGTTTATGGTGGTATAGACTTCCAATTTATCTCTGCCCTGGAAAACAACGAAAGGCGCTAAGTAGTGAGGAAGTCAGGTTTTTGCGAAATCGGATGTCCTGACAACTTGGATGTTAATTCTTTAGTGATCCCGACTGGAAATGTCTGCTTTCCTAACTCTACTCGAAGACTTCAATTTCAATGTGTAAAACGTCGACAAAAAGTTAGTCTCCGGTAGGATGCGTATCCTCGCTGCACCCATCCAACAAAATATGCACACACTCAGTAAAAGCTCAGGGTAACTATGTGCATACTGGATAATGAAATGGTACTGACGACGAAAGTGCCCAGAGTACGCGCTATGCAAACGCGCGTCCATCTTTACGGGACACGGGGTAGGAAGCACCCAGGTGTGGAAGATTGACGGCTTTCTCGCTACTCGACACCAGTGATATATGGACCAGTAGCGCACTGCACCTCGAGGCGCTCGCCATAGCTCGCCAATCGACCGCACTGCAAACTCTTCACAGACAACTAAGGCACATCAACGACTGATCACTTCTCATAAACTTTCTGGAAGCATGCATATGCCTCCAAGGATCCTGTAGGCATGTGCAACTTCCGGCCAGCTTTCGGCATCTCTAGAAACTCCTTGAAAATTGAAGTACAGTCGTGAGCAATATGAGGGGAAAGAACCTTATTGGGGGGGGGGGGGGGGGGGGTGCAGAAAATTTCAAATTCTCTGGTTTCTTCTCAACGAAATTTGAAAATGACTTTTCGGTATTATATGGCAAAAAGAAAACTAGTTCGTAAATTGAAGATAGCTACGCTTGTCGTACATAAATATGTAGAAATGGTTAATGAGTGCTCACAACTTCGTTCCCTGCAATGTTGCGGTCGACTGTATATAGCAAATGTTTTGCATTAAAAAATTTGTCCTTAACCTCAGAGTTTGAAAGAAGGCATGACTGTCATAGAAACGCCTAAATAGCGAGTATTAGTAATATACTATGTTTTAATAGAAAACTAACAACTGCAAGCAGGCACTCTATTCCGCTGCGTAAAACGAGATGGGTTGATACGCCTTCATAACGTCTATTCTATTCGAAAAAAAAGTTTACAGTTAGCGCTCGTGTCGTTCTGTGTTCTTTGCTTTTGTTCTGTTTTATCATGCGCTGCTCTATTATTATGGATCACCAACTCTCCCAAGAAGCAGCACTTCAAGAAGAAGTTGTGTCCTTAGTTGGCGTGGTTGCCTGGCCTCGCAGTGCATCTAGCATTGATTTATTTCTTTGGTCAATATCAGCGCTTATCAAGTTGTAATCTGCGCGTTTTTTATGCTGCTTGTCGGCAGCTGTTTGTAATTTATCTGAGAACAGTGCCCTACTCAGCAATTCCTCCGCCAATTTTATACGGCTTAATTTTGCCACACGAACTACTGTCATTTCTTTTGTGGCATGTCAGCCATTATGTCCATCTTGTGATAAAATATTTGTTGCTTCAGTTCTTCGAGTACAGATTCAACAAACCCTTGTTTCAATGCTGCAGTCCTCTGCCACCTTGAGACTATGTGCCAAATTTCGTGCATGCCTGTAATAGAATCGCTGTGTATATTTCGCGCACCAGTTTTGATATTTGCCTTTCTTCGGGCATGCACCGATCATTTAGCCGCAGAAAAATTTTGGAGAGAACAAGTGAGCTATGCCTCACAGATTTATAAAGGACATCGCACCCAAAAGTCTCCCATCTCCACTGAACCTGATGTGAATATCGGTGCGCCGTCAGCTAAAAAGTGTAGCGTTTGGTAATTTGAGGCTATTGGTACTACATCCTGATGAATATCAATGACTGCAATGTTTAGTCTGTGCAGGCTGCCCTCCTTGTATACTAGTGAGTTTAAGCGAGTGGCATCGTGTCCTGAGATCGCCCTGAACGGCAGACATTCTGCCTAGTCCAACCGACATCTTCAGAAGACATGGGAGGATACTGCGGAGCACAAGAAAACACTTGCCATCGCTTAACTCAATAAAGATAGGAGTTGTCAGCGGTAGCTGATTCGCACTGACACTTTTATGGCGCCACGAGTATTCTCACGACCACTTTATTCGGACAGAATGAATATTAGGCACGCGTTGGCTGAGCTCTTGCTTAAATTTCACGTTGTTGCCAGCCTTCTTCGTTGAATGAAGAAACTAAAAGTTGGTGCTTGCTTGAGATATAAAAGTATTTGGTCGGCAGAGCATAGTGGTGAGAAGAGGGGCTGAAAATCACAATGAAAAACAGGTAAAACGCCTTACCCTTTTATGTGATGATGTGCAAATAAGTGCACCGCGGCTAGAACCAGAGCATTGCTTTGGATAGAAACTATGACGCTCGCTCAAAATTGCAATAGGCTATTATTACTGCTGGGTAACCATGGATATGAACATACCAGGCGAGCTCTGCCTGCGTCTGCGAAAGCGGACTCGCTCCGGCGTTTATTCGGCGTTTGGAATTCAAAGTCCGCAGTCTTCATTTCCAGAAACTAGCGGAGCGGTTAAATCCGTCTCCGCGTTTTGATAGTGTTGAATGCGCTTTGTCCATTCTTCACTGCCCTCCTTACTGTTATACACACCTGGCGCATGTACGTTTTCTGGTGCGCAACCATTTACAAGAATACATCTTGATATGCAGGTGATAAGTTATGGGTGTGAAGGCAGGATTTTTTAAGTGAGTGAAGTCATGTAACATTAATATTAATTATAATAGACAGTATGTGGAAACCAATTCCGCACATGAAGTTAACCAGAACATGATAATCGCAATCATTCAAATGCCTTACACTGCAGGATTTTCAGGTACTCACGTCATCAATGTACACAGTGACCTGAAAAAAAAACGAAAGCCATAAATGTTGATGAATCATTAGTGGTGAAAATGTTTTATTTGCCTATCTGCTTATTCTAGGTGCTCTTAGTGCTTGTAAAAAACAATCCTGCATTCAGTGAAAAAATATATGAGCACTTATGCAATGTTTGTTGTCAATACTGTAAGGGAATAATGGCTTGAAGTTACTTTTTCATAAGTGAACGCACGATGGAGCTAGCGATGGCGATAAGGCTTTGAGTAATAAATAAATGTGCAGACGTTGGCCTGAGTTCGTGTGCAGAGCACGCTGCGTCATACGAGAGTCAACGGCAACAAAAACGAAGAGCAAACTAAAAACACGTTATTAACATTAGCAGCCTGCCATGTTCCTCGCGGCTTCCGGCAATGCTGATTGGCGTACCTCAAAATTAATTTACTCTTGGTCTGAATAGGCGTATATTTTTAAATGATTCTAGGATAACATTGTTATTGTCAATCAAAGAGCATGCGCGAACAAAATTTAGATTTGACCGAAGCGGGTTTTGGTATGTTATTTATAAATTACGAAAACCTGAACAACAATATATTGATAAATGTTAAGCCTGCAAGAGACAAACATGCAGTGTGTGCCTTCAATGCGTAACTTACTTTGAATACATCCGCTAGATCCGAGGCACGCCATGAGACGAGTGCCTTAGTAGAGTCGATGGCGTTTGCCAAAACGTCGTAAGAATCTGTGATATATAAAGTAAATTCACTAGGCACGCAGGCGTACATTTTAGTAACCAAAATTCTTTATTTTATATGCTTGCTCCTGCGGAAATCAGAATACAACAAATATACAAAATTCACTTCTACCATCCGAAGCCTTCTTATTAATGAGAAATGAATGTACCACTGCCTTGACCACTAAACCTTAAAGCGGTTCGTTCTGTGATCAGTTCACAGTGCTTCAATAGTTCTACTGCTAATGAAGACACCGTCGCGCTATTTGCCTTCCTGACTATACGCGATGAGTACGACAAAGTGAACAAGCATTTCCACTGGAACATACTGAAATATGAAAGTACTGAGATGAGAAAATTGAATTTCTAGAAGTGTTGTAGCGAGGAAATAATGTTTAAATTGGATGAAAAGGAGTTTACAAGGTACAACTGTCGAAGTACGCAACAGATTAAGGTAGGATTATCCTCTATCGCCGCTGCTGTTCGTTGTTTATGTGATAAATATGAAAATAAGGCTGCGAGAAAGTAATCTTCATTATAATGTATCGTAGACATTATGCGAAAAGCTTATAAAGCAGCGGCTTCCTATTTTAACATATGCGGTAGTTTTGGTACCACTAGCAGACATCCAGTAAGATTTTCAGACTCAGGTTAATTCTTGTGGAGGCGAAAAAGACGCCCTACGCTTCCCTCTCCGCGCAGTAAGGTCGGATTTGATAATTTTCAATACACACATACATGCCATGCATATGAATCAGCGGTACGAATCACTTCTGTATATATATATATATATATATATATATATATATATATATATATATATATAGTTTCCGCCCTCGCCGTTAAATGACGTTCTACGCCACACTTGCGGTATTACAGGACGTGCTACGTCCACCGCTATGGACGAGGGTGGCGCTGGTGAACACTCTGAAGGTTCGGTTACACGCTAAACATAAATACCCACGAAAGCAGCAGATTGGACAGCCGTCGCCGTAGCTCAGTTGGTAAGAGCACCGGACGCGATATTTGGAGGTCGTGGGTTCGCACCTCACCGGCGGCATGGTTGTTTTTTCTGCTGCTTGATAAGTAATTTTCTTTAAAACTGATTGGCACTAGATATTTAAATAAATAAATAAAAAATATAAATATAAACATTCCCCTATGCACCTTGGTTTCGGTGACTGTTGGCTTCCTTAATATATATATATATATATATATATATATATATATATATATATATATATATATATATATATATATATATATATATTAAGGAAGCCAACAGTCACCGAAACCAAGGTGCATAGGGGGGGTTATATATATATATATATATATCCGAAATCAAGGGGCATAGAGAAACAATTGCTTATTTTTTTCATTTGTATTCTCCCATTCCTTTGCACTAAAAATTAAAAAAAAATGAATAGAAACATTTCCCTATCTACCTTGGTTTCGGTGACTGTTGGCTTCCTTGATATATTTGTCAAACGAGCCCCTCTTCTCATTTGCTTTGTCAGCTAATATATATAAATGAGGGAAGCTAACAGTAACCGAAACCAAGGTGCATAGATGAAGGTTTCTATTTTTTATTTCTAGTGCTGATCATTGGGAGAATAATACTTAGATTAATCTGTCGCTTAGATTAATCCGCCGGCGGGATCCGAACCCTCGACCTGAGAGTATCGCTTCCGGAGCTCTACCAACTGAGATACGGCGACGGCTGTTCATTCTGCTGGTCTAATGGGTATTTATGTTTTCGTTTAGGCAAACTTGGAGAGTGTTCACAAGCGCCACCATCGTTCATAGTGGCGGACGTAGCACGTCCTGTATTAACGCGAGTTTGACGTGGAACGTCATCTAACGGCGATGGCGGAAACTGTGCTAGAACCCTGTTATGCTACCTATGACATCAGAACTGCCAGAGCCGAGACCCTCGATAAGCTATTAGCGGACAAAGCAAATGAAATGAGGGGCTCGTTTGACAAACAAACATATTGTTACGACGAAGTGGCAGTGGAAGACGAAGTGCCCTCTCGTGTAAAAGGACGAACGAAGAAGAAGAAGAGGTTAATGCAGCTCCCTGTTCGTGTTGGTGCTCCCTGCTAGGAACTGTTTATTCTAACCCCCAACACTTGTAAATAAATGTAAAAAGTATTTAACCGTAACATCCTTGGTGAAGGTGCGGCAAGATGGAACTATGTAGCGGACGATACCGATCACGGCCGACAATGACGGAAGCATCCCCCCCTCCCCCCAAGATTCTGCAGCATCGGTGTCTTCCGTCGTCCTCACTCACACTCGTGATCCTGGACCCTTCTCTGGGGGCGATGACGCCGACGTCGAGACTTTGCTTCGCAGGTATGAACGGTGCAGCCCTAACAAACGAACATAGTTTTTTAACTTAAGGACACGGCGTTCAAGTGGTATGATGCCAGCGAAGAGACACTGACCAGTTGGGCTGTCTGGAAGCAGAAATTTATTGATCTTTTCGGCAAACCACTTGGCGGGCAGCTTGCCGCTAAAAGAGATCTTGCCAGTCGCGCCCAGTCATCCACGGAGTCCTACGTCTCCTATATTCAAGATGTGTTGTCTTTGTGCTACACAGTGGATACAAAGATGAGCGAGGCTGACAAAGTCGGACATGTGCTCAAGGGCATCGCAGACGACGCCTTCAATCTGCTCATCTACAATAACAGCGACAAGATCGCCACATCATAAAAGAATGCCGCCGCTTCGAGGACGCCAAAAGCCGACGGATCACCCAGCATATCGCACGTCTGCCCTACACGGCTGCGTCTTCCCCCTGCCAAGATCTTTGTTTTCCGAACCAGCCGACCTGCCCTGAGAACGTGACCCGTATTGTGCGCCGTGAGATTGAAGCAATTGGTCCGGCTCTCTTAGCAACTCCTGTGGCCGACCAGTAGTTGACTCTTCCTCTTATTCAAGCCGTCGTGCGACAGGAAATTGCTAACTTGGGTTTTAACTCAGTCGCCGATATTCATTCCCCCCAAGCACCCGAAGTCCCTCCTCTTTATCCTGTCCGGCCTGTTTACCCCACTCCTCGACCACGCAATCCCTCCGAGTGGCGTACGCCTGACGACAGGCCCATATGTTTCAATTGCTCCCGTGTAAGCCACATAGCCCGTCATTGCCGTAGTCGATGGTACTCCTCCCAGCGGACCCGTTCCTCGGCTCCTCCTTATCGCCCCGACGTTGCCCGCCTAAGCTCTTTCTCGCGATCCTTGGTCCCATCAAGCCCCACCACCGACGCCTCGCCGCCCCGCTTCAGCCGCTCGCCATCCCCACAGCGCCGTCAGTCCCGTTCGCCGCAACGACCACGAGCTACCTCTCCTAGCCCCAACGGACGATCAGAGGCGCAAAACCAGCTTCTGCAGCGTCTAGAGGTGATGCTGCAGTGACGGCCCGGCCCCAAAACCCTTGTTTAGTTCTTCGTGCCCCGCGGAATTTACTGTCCATACAAGTCGTATGGACTTGCCGTCTCTGCTCTGGTTGACACGAGCGCTCACATTTCTATGATGAGTTCCGACCTACGTCGCTGCCTCCGCAAAGTACTGACGCCTGCTCCTACAGCCGTTGTTCGAGTTGCCGATGGCACAACGTCCGCAGTCCTCGGCCTATGTGCTGCTCATTTGACAATTTCTGATCGCCAAATCACCATGATCTTTACCGTTCTCAACCACTGCCCTCATGAAATCATACTCGGCCTTGATTTCCTTAGTGAGGACGCAGCCCTTATTGGCTGTGCTACAAGTGTTGTTTAGTTACACCTACCGTTCCTCTTAGAGCCACCTGGCCCAGTTGTGCACCGTATCTGTACTGCCGAGTTCACCCGCATACCGCCTGCAGCCGCTACTTACGTTTTGTTTAAATCTGTTCCACCTCTTCCCAACGGCCAGTATGTCATCACTCCTGACCTTGATTTGCCCGTCACAAAGAATGCTGCCCTTGCACACACAGTTGGCACAGTCTCGGCAAACAGCGCATGTCTACCTGTTCTCAACTTCAGTACGCACTTCCAGACGCTTCCTCAAGGCATGTGTCTCACCACGCTGTCCCCGACCGACGAGTACGTGGCTTCCGCAGTCACAAACTTTGTATCGGCTTCTTTGGACGGTCATTTCACAGCTATTTTGAGACCTGACCACTATGCCAACATGATCGCTTCCGATCTCTCCGCAGACCAAGCACAGGCGCTTACCCATTTACTGGCATCCTTTCAGAACATATTTGATTTAAATGACCACCCTTTAGCGCGTACGACTATTGTGCAGCATCGTATCAACACCGGTGACGCCGCTCCTCTGCACCGCCGGCCTTACAGGGTGTCCAATTCGGAACGCCACGTGATAAAAAAAGAAGTTGAAAAGATGCTCGCTAAGGACATCATCGAACCGTCCTCCAGTGCTTGGGCCTCTCCCGTCGTCCTTTTTAAAAAGAAAGACGGCAGTTCGCGTTTATGCGTTGATTGCCGCCACCTGAACCGCATCACAAGAAGACAAACATATGACAAACACACATATGACAAACGTTTGACAAACATATTAAGGAAGCTAACAGTCACCTAACAAACGTGCATAGGGAAATGTGTCTATTCTTTTTATTTCTAGGGCTGATCATTGGGAAAATAATACTTAGAATAATCTGTCGCTTAAAGAAAATTACTTAGAAAGCAGCAGAAAAAAACATTCCGAAGGTGGGATGCGATCCCACGACCTCTGACCTCTGATATCGCATCCAGTGCTCTACCAACTGAGCTACGGTGACAGCTCTTCAATCCCCGCAGGAAGACTATCGTGAGCAGTGCGTCACCAAGGACTCGAGCACCCGCGCTGCGCCGAATGTGTATTAGCCGTGTCCGGTGAGAAGGGGATCCTGGTGGCTGCGCCGATGCCGAGCGTTTGAAAACTTCTGGCCCCTTTGCCAGAGGCAAACCTCACATCGGCCCCAGCTTCGCGCAGATAGCATCTCAGGCCTCACACGACCAGAGAAGATCGGCTGTTGCCTTTTCCTATCCTACCCTCTATCTTTCATTTTCCTATCCCTTTCTCACGGCCAACAGTCTCCTCTTCAACTCACTTCTTGGTTTTTCCGTTTTCCCTGGCGGTGAGGGATAACCCTGTGTGGTCAACTACTCGAGTTGCGTCATATTTGGTGACTGTTAAAATGTACAGCTGGCATGGGAAGATACAACTGATTTTAGAGAGACGCGATTTGGCCACACAGAAATCTATTCTCTCTATAAAAGAATTGGCTGTTCTTTTCTCCCAGAATAGAGGTTTGCAGAGTGATCCCGCCCTGCTCCTAAATGAAAGTAAACTTCAAGTAAAACAAGACCATAAATTGTTAGGCATAACATGCGAGGAAAACTCACATTTCTGCCGCACATAAGCATGCTAAGAAAAAATAGCCTCAAAATCATTGAACATACTCAAAGTGCTTTCAAGGAAGCGTTTGGGTGTGATAGAGCATGTCCCCTGGACATTTATCGCTCTTTGGCGCGCTTATCCTTATACTATGAAATGATTGCGTGTGGTTCATCAAGACCATCATACCTAAAAAAAAACTGGACCCAATGCGTAATTCAGGCCTATGTTTTTTGTGCGGCGCATATAAAACACGTCCCATGGTCAGCCTTTTTGTTGAGGGAAATTCAGATGTCAAACATGTTATCCGAGAAGATTTGAATTGCGATTCCAGTAATGTTGTTTACATGCTCGAGCGTGGCAAATGTCAAATGCAATACATTGGCCAAACAAATAATTCTTTCCGATTAAGATTTAACAACCACCGCTCACACGCTCCATCTCTTCCTGGCCTCCCTCTTTCGAGACACCTCAACGAAAAAGGCTAGGAGCTTGATAAACTTAGAGTAACGATATTGCAGAGTAGCTTTAAAAACACTCGGGAGCGCGAACAACGCAAATCATACTTTACTTTTATGTTTAACACAGTGCAGAAGGGCTTCAACGAAAACCACGGCACCCTATCATCTGTCTCCATGGCAGAGACCAACGAAAATTGCAACGCTAATAGACAAAGCACCACCACATATTGGGTCGTCTGAGGTCATACCTATTCTGCATGTCAGTTTCGGCTAGTTATTTCCATCTGGAATTCAACTCATTCTTTGGTCCCGTGGAGGCCGCATATTCCGTTATTTTTCCTTTTTTTTTACTATTATATATTTTTATTTGAAATTCTTCTTGTGGTTAAACGTTGTCCAAATCTGTGACGCTCGTCTCCCATCTGTATTCATCCTATTATTATTGTTGTGTTTTTGCTGATGGCACCATTTTAGGTAAAATTTATTATTTAAGGTACTTTTTATTCACACTCGTGTTGTATTTGTATTCATTCGTGCTTTTTTATGATGTCGCTTCTGATCTGTATTTATCCCATTATTTTTGTGTTTTTGGCAAGCGCTGTTCGCTGGGATGAAATTCCTCTCTTGGGACCCATTTTAACACTATGGCGTAGCGTTTTTGTGGACTTCTATGCTTTCCCACATATCTTCTGCTCAAGAATTCTACAACAGTCACATATTTGTGTGTATATCCTGTGTATTCGTGTCTCCTTTTTTTGCCATTGCGTTGCAGTTTTCTCGGTGCCTTATTTCTTTTTTGCATTCCTGTAAACGAGCCTTTCTATGTGGTCCTCGTATGGGGACCACATCTGGCTTTAGCGGCTCGCCTGTCACCTGCCGTCTGCCATTTGTGGCCGTCAGTAGCCCTCCGGCCGGGTATGTGTGGACCCGTGCGACTCCGAAAGATGGCCCAACAAGGAGGCACAGGCTGCGACTGCCCCCCCCCCCACACACACAAACACACACACACTCTCTCTCACACAGACACACACACACACACTCACACACACGCGCGCGCACGCACGCACGACACACACGCACGACACACACGCACGACACACACGCACGACACACACGCACACGCACGCACACACACATTTTTTCAAGACAGTATATTAATTTTTATCGCAGTATTCAAATGAAAACCGTTTTCGTCGGTATTTGTATTGTATATAAAAGGTTTATTGCCATAAGAAATTTAATTCTTTTGATGCTGGAATATACGGCGACTGTACAAAAGTTACGCTCTGCTTAGATATATACTAAAACGAACGCCAAAATTATTTTACTATTTTTTTGTGTTTGGACCAATGAAGAAAAAGTGAAAAACGGCCGTTACTGCTTCCTGAATAGAAACAAAAATATCACTTAACCACACGGGCAAGTGTTTAGTACAGTGGGTTTTAATTTCACGGCTTCTCATCTGTGGACGCAGCAATATTTTTGTTACAGCAAGCAATGTACAGATAACCAGAACTTAGTGGAGAAGAGCCAGAAGGAGCAGTCTAGTTAAACATAAATTTCCTCTTCCAGTGCTTTTAATTTTAAATCCCCATTTCGGTTCCAGTGCCCTTTCTTATTGCACGTTTGGCGAAATTCCTCAAACAATTACGCCCGCGATTGTTGGGATTATAACGCTTAGGCGTCAGGACTGGGTCATTTACTGAAAATAGTTATTTATTCGCACAGCCATAAAGTAGGTGAGTTGAGCTGACCGCACCGAAGGACTGGAGTGTTGTGTGCCTCTAATGTGCCTTCTTGTACTGCGAAATTTAAATGATCATAATCTTGCGTGTGTCGCGAAGCAGATTACATTTACAAGACATTAAAAAGACTAACCAAGTGCTCGTAAATGAAACGTCAATTAGAGCATGATGCGCTGGTTCTCGTTGCGGTTTGCATCAACGACGCAAAATACCTGCGGCGTGCTTTTTTCTACGACTTGTGTTTTCGTCAGAAGTTCGATAACCTGCTATCTAAAAAACGTAGCATTTCTCCTCGCGTTTCGGTTATAGAATTCGTGCATTCATGCTAGTTGTGAGAATAATATACCTGTATATGCTCAACAATTGACTGTAATTTTCTGTGACCCTTTCGTGCCAAGTAGAGGCACGTCTGATCGTACTGTTTGGCGGTGTTTCTAAAAAGCACATTATCCTTGCGCTCGTTCGTTACTGCGCACTACCCAGCTTCTATCGTTGTCTCCAGCGCCCTTTTACCTGCCGTTTTTTTTTTGTTGCGATTAAAGAAACTGTGTTCTCGGTTTCCCTGCTTAGTTTTCAAAGTAAACAGAATTGCATGTTTTTCGGCGGGCTTTGTGGGCTCTGTTGCGCTGTTCGCAAGCAAGACCTCCGGTCTAAGCATCTGGAAGCGTGCGTTTTTCGCTTTATGCCACACGACTTTCACGACTGACCGAGTTGTACGCTGGCTTCGAGCTCCACTTCGGGGCCTTGGAAGGTGACCCCAGAGCAGCTCGTACCCACGGCGCTCACGGACAGCCAGTAGTCCATGCCTCCCTGTAGAGGCAGCGTGGCATACAGCACGTTCTCCTCTGGCGACCAGTCAGCGGGCAACGCAATGTGCAGGTCTCCATGCGGACCACGGCGCTCGCTAGTTGCCTGCCAGTGGACATGGAAACCGACTGGATTGCTGTTCCAGGCTGAGGGACCGACATGTTGACCACCAGATTCTGTTGTTGTGGCGAGAGCGCCGACACCAAACCGGGCATCTCGGGCTCAGCGTGGGGGCGCGGAAAAACATGACCACGGAACTGCAACTTCATTATGCGGAACTGCAATATCGTCGACTGGAGTACCTTTCTGCATTACGAGGTCAACTATGAGGAAGGTATTCCCGCGACGTCAGTCGAAGTTTGAATGAAAAGCTACATTTGCAGGGTTTTCATAGTTGCTTATGAGGCAACAGATAATGATGTGCTATGACGAGAAACATTTCTATAGCTATGGGCGACTACTCAAATGTTCGAGTGGTTTTGTGCGGTCATAGCAAACCTAGCAGAAATTGTGCCTGCAATCGACAGTTTTCCTAGCTGCATGGGTTAACGGCAGCTGCTTCTGCATTTTTCTCACGCGTCAACAACGCTGCTCGGCGCTTGTGTGGAAAACTGTCGTAATGATTGGCGTTCAGGGGGAAAACAGTTAATGCTGCCGCGCACTGAAAGCAGAAGGTCG
Organism: Amblyomma americanum; assembly: GCF_052857255.1. Classification (NCBI taxonomy): domain Eukaryota; kingdom Metazoa; phylum Arthropoda; class Arachnida; order Ixodida; family Ixodidae; genus Amblyomma; species Amblyomma americanum. Next base: position 146,701,964 of record NC_135502.1, on the reverse strand, counting down.
TCCTTCATTAATTCTTCGCAAATATGTACCTTTAGGATTCTCTCAAATCTGCACTGCTTATTAACAATTCAGAAGCGTGTCTTTAATGACAGTGCAAAAATTTCATTTGGCACATCGATGTCTTGGAGCCGTGGACATCAGTTCTGAATGTTTTAATATTGTATGGGGCTGCTATTGAAATATTAAAGCTAACGGTGCATTATTTCGGTGCGTAGCAAAAACTTCCTTTTAAAGCTTGTACATTGCTCGTATCGACTATTTAGGACTGCTATAAAAGTCGATAGAGAATGTTGTTTTTCACAATAGCAAAGGCGTTAATAGCAAAAAATTCCAGCCTGCCAAGGGGAGATCTGCGGAAATATTGATGGTTACAGTGATAAGTTACGATGCGTGAAAAAATTGTGTTCATAAACTATTTCCCGCTCAAAAAAGCGTTTATCCAGGAGTTCTGGGCGTCCCATATTTTTTTTTTGAAAGGCGGGACAGAGGGAAAAATTATTCACATATTAACGAAGCTAGAACTATGGTGCGCTCTGAGACTGCGTTTGGGTCCTCTAGTTGTTTTCCGGACGAGCGATATTCTTTAAGTGACGGGCCTGAGGTAATCAGCGGTTTCCATTCATGGTACTATTAAAACATGTTAAACCTAGTTGCTGTCCTTCACGGGCCCTTCTGAAATTTCAACTTCTTAAGCCCAAAATAACTGTGACAGAAAGCGCATTACTACCATAATAGCACCATGGTCTTCATTCTGAGTGTGATCGCATTCTGAATATGCTTATTACACACGATATCAAATATACCAAGCGCTCACTCTTTAAATACCTTATATGCGTCCTGAAAACGTGTGCTTGTCTAACACACCACGAAATATATGTCCACTATTTCCTCAATAATAGTGTGCTTCCTGTTGTGTAAAGAGTATGCCTGCGCTATTGACCTGTATGTTAACTGTTCCGAATTATTACGGATTCTTTTGCTGTGCAGTATAATACTATTGGCCAAAAATTTCGGGGAATCCAGAAACAGTATCTGTTTACCAATAAGGGATTAATAAGGCATAGGCAAAAATCAGGTGTATGCTTTACGAGAAAAATAGGGCGAAGTCTCCAGCAATACTAACAAGATAGAGTAGCCAAAGAGTTCTAAATAAATATATGCAAAAGCCAACGTAATGAGGATGTAAATGAGCTAGACAATACCACGCAACAACGGCAGTAATAAAAGAGGGCTTTTTTTATTTTACTGCAGAGTAAAAAAGCCTTAGTAGCAAAGGAAAGGACGAAAGCATCTGGGGAGCATAAGGTAAGAGCAGACCTGTTGGACGGAGGAGAGATTGTGCTAGAGAAACTAGACACCTTGTAAACGCAAGGCCTTATAACCTCGGGCGTAGGATAAGCTGAGAAGAATGATAAGATTTTCTTAATCCTTACGAAAGGAGCTGTCATAGACTTCAAAACTTAAAGACTGATCAGCTGACTGTACTTTGCCTTAAACGAGCTTACTAAATTAATGGCTGACAGGGTCAGGACAGCCTTACACTTCAATAAACCAAAATATCGGGCATGCTTTCGTGAAGGTTTCTCGAGAATAGACCATATTCACACGATCAATTGATAGAAAAATGTGCAGTATATATAACCAGTCCCTAAAGATAGCCTGCACACATAACCAGAAATCAGATGACTCAGTCGAAACCTCGGAAGTGATGCAAGCATTGCGGAATCAGGATGTATAAGAGCCTTATCTAGACATTTATCACGCCTGCACAGCTACCACAATCCTCTATAAAGTTATCAATAAAATTAAAATAAAGATAGAAGTCAGGTGGGGAGACGCGCCCTCTACTACTATTCACCACCTATTTACAGGACGTATTCTGATTCCTGGGTTGGTAACAGTATGAGATAAGTGTTAATGAAGAATTTCTTAGTAAACTGTGATCCACTGATGACATTGCGTTGCCATGTCGGTCAGAAGATAAACTGCACAGCATGATCGATGAGTTTGACAAGCAGAGCAGAACGCTGGTTCTAAAAATTAAAGTTCAGAAAACCAAAGTAATGTTCAAGAGTTTTAGAAAGAAAAATCAGTTTGCAATTGGTAGCGAGCTGTTGTAAATGGCGAAAAAATGCTTCTATTTAGGGCGGGTAGCGACGGCAGATAAGAATAACGAAAGCAAATTAACCATAAGTTTAAATATGGGGTCGGTCACATTTTGCTTATTCTCTCGGATGATGAATGGCACTTTACCAATGTCGCGCTAGAGGAGAGTATATGACGTTTTTTTTTTAACCGATTCTCACATATGAAGCATACACGTGAAGGATAACAAAAAGAGTTCAACGTAAATTGAAGACCATGCATGTAGCAATGGAAAAGAAAATGATAGGTGTAACGTTAAGAAACTGGAAGAGAGTGGAGTGGGCAGAGAATAAACGCGGGTTGATGATATGTTAGTTGAAATCAAGAGGAAGGAATGGGCGTGGGCGTGTAATAAATTGAGAAGGAAAGGTAACCTATGGTCCTTAAGAGTACCGGAGTGGGTTCCAAGAGAAGGCAAGTTTAGCATGGTACGGCAGAAAGTTAGGCGGATAAGGTTAAGAAGTTTGCGGGGATAGGGTAAACCGAGCTGCCACAAGGCAGAGTTAATTGGAGAGATATAGGAGAAGCCCTTTCCCTGTGGTGGGCGTAGTCAGGATGATGATAAAGATGACTAAAGCGCGTTCACCAAAGCGCAGCCCTAAGGCTACCCGCTAGGCGCGATGATTTGTTTTGTTGGTTTAGCGACGGCCCCCGACAATCGGTCGTCCAGGAACTAGGCGAAATTTTCTTCATCTACGAAGTTTTGGAGAAAGCTCAATAGCCTTTGTGTCCAGCCTTGTGGCTGTGCTAGTCTAGATGCGAGCGAGTAATTACTCCCTAAGTGTGCTTGATTTGCTTCTGTTTCTCGTGTTGTTGGCTGTTTAGTTGTATCAATTGTTGTTGGCGGTTGCGCGTTACAAGGAGACTTGTTCTATTTTGGAAATACTCAGTTTTAGCACAGAATACACGGTGCTATTCTTCGAGTGCAATATGTTATCTTTTTTGTATTTGTGTTTCACTAGTCCCACATAAGACCGAGAGTATCGCTAATAAATAACAGGAGCGTGGTGGTCGTTAAATCAATGACGAACACTGAATGGAGTTCATGGTAGAAAGTTTGTACTTGCCCTGGCCGTACATACCACTTGGAAGTACCCAGTAGCAATAATTTATTTTAATAGGACACGGCAATCCAGTAGAATACTTTTAACCCATTTCTCGGAAACTCCCGATTTTACCACGGGATTCTGCGCTGCAGGGATACACAAAAGACGAGCGCCTGTGACCTTGCTTAGCATGCTTTCCTGGGTGAGGAGTATTGGCGCACTTCTTTTGAGTTCACTGGAAAGTACATATGCACCGCCTGTTTTGGGGAATGTAGCAGTGTTTACTGGTCAAAGACTGAGCAGAGGGACTTCACTTTTCTGAGGATCAGAGATCACATGGGATCTGTCGTGGGACAGGTGTTGTTTTTAGTGTTCATCAGTGATATTGCCTACAATAATGATTGTGACATAAAGCTTTTCGCCGACGGCTGCGTTCTGTATAAAACGCTAAAGAGCCATGATGACCACCTTATGCTAAGCACCACCGTTAGCTCCTAGCAAACTTGTGGAAGGCAGTGCAATATGGGAGAGACAATAAACAATAAAATATCCATTTGCACAAGAGTGACCAGGAAAAAAAACAGCCGTGTAAATTTAACTATTATAAACAGGTTGCTGCTTTTGACAGTCTATGAACATAAAGATAAAAACTTAACTCTAACATCTGACCTTGGATTGGACGTACATATCACCAATGTCCCCTCTGCTGCTTTGCTAAAGCTGTTATTCCTTTAGGAGGTGCTTCTGTCTACCCCCGAAAAGTACGAAGCTACTTGCCTGCACTACATTTTCCAGACGCATTTTTTTTAATATGCAAGCACACGTTTTTCCCAGAATCAGGCAACATCCCTCTGCTTGAGAGGGCAATGGAGAGCGGTAAGGTTCATTCGTAACAAATCCAAATTACTGACTCCTTTACAGACCTTGTAGCATCATCTGGCCAAGCATCACTTTTACCTTGGATGAAGGAGACTCCTCGTAAGTTTGTGTGCCAACTATTACGCTACTTATTATAAATGTATCAGAATACGCGTCTTTCTACAGTCGCGACAATCGCGGCATACGCATGCGATTACGTTGTCTGAATACCCATGTTAAATCCAAGTCCTCAAGCATTCATTTTTTCCATTAGCTACGAGCGAATGAAATGAACTTGAGTTATCGATTACCGGTGCGTATTCACTATCTTCCTTTACCTCAAGGTTAGCATCTCACACAAACCGTATAGTGCTTATAATCCGACATTCTACGCAATGAAAATTTCTTACCATTCCAGGTTATTGTTTTTCTTTTGTACAGATGACTGCGAGAACCTTTTTGGTCTCTTAGCTTCTTCCTGTTGACCTCTCTTTAGCTTGTTAGTTTCTGTGAAGTATTGCGACTACTACCATGCCTGCTATCGCAAACGACTGCTATTACGCTTTTTTATGGTTTCTTTTTTCAACTTTTTTGAATTCTGAAGTTCTTTGCTAACATGGAGTGATCAAATATTCATAGTCGAGCTCTTTTTTCTTTAATTGTTCGTAATTTGCGTTTTATTATTTTGAACTTTTTACTTTAATGATTAGACACCTGCTGCGGTGCCGCATCGAGACTAGAAGTACTGTAAATAAATTAAGGTTTCTTGTTCAGTGTGCTTTAACGCACCAAAGTGACTCAGGCTTAACTCTTGAGAGGCGTAGTACTGGAGGGCGGCGGACATTTGGATCACACAGTACAAGGGCCTCTATAATTTCCCTCAATCAAGATTCGACCGCCGCCGCCTGGTTCGACACCGCGTTTCCAGGCCAGCAGCCGAGTGCCATAGCCACTGAGCCATAGCGGCGGTGGTATATCAATTATAAAAATACAATAAATGCTTTGATGAGCGAATTGCTACTACCTCTAATGAAACTCGTCTGAAAGTGAATAAGGCCACGATGCCGAAACTACACGAAACCTTCCAAATAAAAAAATACGTGTTACAATTCAAAACAGCTTGTCAGAAAGGGACGATGCAGAAAAAACTGACCACTACTCCAGCTACGAGAGTTATCTGTATCAATATCGGTGCAAACATAGCAGGTTCGTTTTCTGATGCCTTTGTTTTCTCGTCTACTACTGCATGCTCCTATGTAACTTGACAAACACTGGTTTCCTTGGAAGATGCGTTTTTAAAATATATTCTTCATCTTCCTTCTGTTAGTTGCGCGAGTGCAGGTGCTCTTTGCCGGGCAGCCAACTTGGTCATGCATTGAATCCGCTTATAAAACATGCTTTTCGCGCAGTAGTAAGAGAAAAATTTTGACGCGTATCGCACGGACACTTGTATTAAGTCATACAGTAAAAGTGCTCGCTTATATTGCCGTTAGGAGTTTTACAGCCGGAGACTAAGTTGAAAAGACAGCCAAACGAATAAGACCAAGCATGACTTTAAGAAAATTATGGCATCTTAACCAGCGAGAACAGCAGTGACGCTGAAGGCTCTGCCATTAAAAAATAATGTTTGTGCGTCCTGGCACGTAATGCAATAAAGAAATACAGGAAGGCGAGTCCGAAGTCCCGCTAAGTAAAGTGGTTTATCGTGGAGACTCCACAGGTGGGTAAAGCACTCAAATTTACGCGTAGCCTGGCTCGAAGAACACAAGCGCTTGAAGATTTGGGCATTTTCAAACTTCATTCACCATGGTCGATAACCGATAGCAACTACAACCTTCTATGGTGAGTCCTCGAATGCGCGGTGCCTTTGATCTACGCTCTTGAAACTGCGATAGAGATGCAGTTTAAATATCGGCAGAGCTTTTATGCTCCAAACTTAATTTTCTCTCACTGCCTGGTTGTTGATATACTTGTACAAAGTCTTGAGATTGTGAGACTGTGGTTTAATACAAAGCGAACTTCGCTAAATTCATCAGCCAGTGGAAAGCGGGCGCCAGCGTTATAGGAATGTCACCGACATCGCTAATTGCCCTGCTTGTTCTATGTATTGTACTGGAATCTTCAAGGAGATTTGCCTAAGTAAGCATAAGAAAACTGTACAGCTCCGTATGCATGCAGTCTTCCAGAATTTCAAAGCAAGTCGATGCGTTCTTACGTTCTGCGGTGAGAGTCAGTTTCGGATTGGCGTTCCTGATTGGTGGAAGTCAGATGACAGCACATTGCTGGCTCACAGTAATGGCGTACCCTGCAAGTATACCACCAAAAGAAGCTCCTTCAGCCAATGGCGTTGAGTGATTTTCACAACGCCACGGTTAACTCGATTAAGCCGTGCTCAGCCTCAATCATCTGCCACTCCCTGTGATTTCATAGCAGCACGTCCAAGGCTATCGGTAAAGGGAAACAATTGGTCGGCGCCTTTGGCTGGAGAGGCTGCTTTGAGGGGCATTTGATGCTTCGTTCTTGAATTGTATCAGACTACAGGTGATGAGCCTTCCTCCTTCAACATGCTCACTGTTTCCACTAAACATGTGCATGTTTTCTGTGAGCGACAGCGTCAGGCGTTTTCACAGGCCAGAAGGAAAGCGGTGTGATGTGAGCGAGTGCCTTTGACCTCTCTCCGGCTCATGATCCGCCAGAAGTGAGCACGTCTTCTAAACTGATAATCTTGCTAATTTAGAATATCTTAGTTCAGAGTGGTTTCTTTGGGGGCATACGTTGCCCCAGCTGAGCTTTCGGCATGAATACATCTACCAATTCTGATTTCGAGAAAAGAAAGGTACTAAAACAAAATATACGACCCATCCAGCGTTGAATGCGCTAATTTGGACTTTTAAATTAATAGCTAATGTAAACAGCGAGTTGTTGCACTGTTCAAGCAGTGACCTGTAGTCACGTGTTCATAAAACTCAAAGCCCAAAGCAAAAGGCTTGACCATACTCAAACATGGTCACTAAAACACTCCCACTAAGTTATCACTATCCGGTTCTCTAATATGGCGCCTTTCAAAACAGCTGGTGTGTTCCAGAGTGAGTGTCATGCCAACACTCACTTGTATACGGCTGCGCAGAAGCATTGATATACATAGTTTTCCTCCAGACATCGCCCACAAAATAAAATGCTGCGAAAATTCAAGATTTCTTTTCGGGGTTTATAATTCGTAGAGGTCTCTTCTCTTACTTGTGTTGTTTAATGCCTACTGCAAAGTTTTGATTTTGCTTCATGTTCTCGTTACTTGTACAATTCTGTATTCTTCCCTCTCTGTGGATACCCGTTAATGCCGCACTATTTTGAGAAAGCAACAAGCATAGCCGTCTAGCTATGGATGCTTTTGGTACACAGTGGAACCAATGTACAATTTTTTGTTGTGCTCATTTTGGCATTTTAATTCGCAAACGCAATGTGTTTCTCTGCAATTTTCATTGATTAACGTCTTGATAGTTCTCTGTCATGGTTTAAAACAGTGTGTATCTCTGCCAGTACCGCGCATTAACTGCACTCCACTCACGTCATTATGAGTCGCGAGTTGTGTGAATAAAGTCTTAGGTTCGGCTGGCTGTTGTGCACCATGTTCCAACAGCTACGAGTTTCTTGTTTTACTTACCAGCGGAGAGTGTCCGGAAGACCACCGAAGCTGCTCTGCCCAGTTTGTACGAACTTTCGGGCTTTCCGCTCTCGGTGTAGAACGGCCTGAAGACTAAAGTATAATTGGTCCAGGGTTTCCACCATTGAACATGGTACGACGTGAGGCGGCCTGATATGAAATTCTGAAAAGAGTGGGCCGCCGACTTCCCAGACAGGAAGTAGCCGGCAAATTTTAGTTTGTGGCCAGGTACATTTCTTGTTACCGTCGACCAGGAAACTTGCGCGGACGTGCTCGTCACGCCTCGGCTCTCAAGCATAACCACTTTCTCCAGGTACGGCAATGGGGCTGAAAGTAACACCATGGTAGTTTGTTGATGCGGCTGATCGCATTGTCGAAGTGGGTTCTAGTAACAATAAATTATCGCTAAGCTTCGTGCTGTAACGTGTAAGTTCGCAGTAATAACCTAGTCTTTGTATGCCCTTCATCGAAGGGTTTATTCTAGTTCGCGCGGCAACAACTTACCGCAAATGTCAGGTCTTTCGTCATAAGGGCCATGATCTGTTTCACCGGAACCTATGGCGCAGTCCACCGTTCCATCGCAAACTGCCGTTGAAGGGATGCCTGGTTCGTCGTCACCCGTGTGAGGACAGGAGAGATTCTTCTCCTCATATGCCGATCCTGTAAGAGGACCAGAAAAAGCCCGAAGACATTCTTGTTCCCTTTCTGCTTAGGCCACAATCCTCGAAGATATTTTACTTGCAAGTGCATATGTCAACTCGATTCGCTATTAAACGTGATTTGTTTTTCCATGAAAATTTCAATACTAAGCGACGTATTCTACCCCGGCAGATCTTGATGGGCTGGCAGATTTGTCCTTCAATTTAAACATATAACCTGTTTTGCCACAATGTAAACAAAAAACAACATGCAACAAACTGGACAAACAAAAATGAAAAAGCTGTGAATCACTTTTTTGGCAGTAATATCAACTCTGTCTTCCCCAAGGCACATACTTTGACATGTTGACATGTATCGCAAAAAGAGACCAGAGCTGCAAAGGCACGGCAAGACGCCGTACTCGGACGGCACCCTATGGAGTATACAGCCGCAGCCGCAGTGCGTACTAGCCGAAGGCTGGCCCAATTTCTTCGTCAAAGCAGCAGCACAGAGTCTCCTCTGATAAACGGGCAGATAAATACACATAAGGAGCTGTGAATCCTCCTGCTCATGATAACTGTCGTCGTCGGTATGCGCAGCCGGTAGCGTCTAACTCAATACATGCCAATATACAGGCACTTTTTCTATGCCATGAACTAGCTGAGTATTCATCGATACAAAAACTGTGACCGATTCGTAGGAAGCGTGCAGAATATACAGAAATCAAAGAATGTAAATTATCTCATTTCAAATCGAAAAGAAGAACAGGAAGACTCTCGGAAACGGCGCTCTGATAAGGATATTGACATGGTATATTGGCATATTGTGTATAGTCTCTTAGTATGGGGAACATGTAATAAAACTGACTCGGATAGGTTGTTCTCTCTACAAAAAAGAGCCTTGCGCACCTTGGGTAGATATACTGTTAGTACTAATGGCATGTTTACCTCTTGTAAGGTGTTACCGGTTTTTCTATGCTACAAACACTCCTTAGCACTCCTAATCTACCAAAAAATAAAACATGACTGAATCTTTTTCCCGTTCTTACTTGAATAGAGCAATCACACATAACTTGCGCACAATTTCTTTGATTTGTTCTAGGCCTCGTACTAATTACGGCACCCAGACTTCAGATCACCAAATAACAGTTTTATGCAACACATATCCAACATTAATTGCTTGTGCCCAAGAGAGTGTCAACATTCATCAATTCAAGAAGAAAATGAGGCATCTTTTGAACACCCCCGTGTAAAATGTTTATTATTCATACCTGCTGCATTTCGTTGTTATTCCTACTGTACTGTGTGTATGTGTTTTTCTTTTGTACGCCACTTAATATTGCTCATTGTTGATAACCTCTTCAGTATTATTTTCTACCTGACCAGTGCTTGTGTAATTGCTTATTTTGAATTCCTGTCTCGCCGTGTTTGGTGTACCACTGTTCTCATATGTTACTCCGCACCATCTGCACCGACGTGTAATGCGGGTGTTAGGCCTCGTCAGGAGACATCCTGGTCTCCTTTAGCCTCTCCCCGCGGACACCATGTATTGTTGTCCGAAATAAATAGAAATAAATAAATAAATAAAATAAACAGCTTCTGCGAATCCTGAAGGCAAACGGCAATGCGCATGTCAGCGGACCAGATAGAGTCAGGGATGAAAGGCTGCAAACGGCTCCCATACTGCATGGTGCAAACATCGAACACTACAGACAGGCTAGACGAACTTGCCCACCACCGAAAAAGAAACTTACCGAGGTAGAATCGGGAACATGAAGACATGCCAAAACCTTCAAACCTTAGTTGCGTAGAGAAAATTTGCCGAACTATGTACACTAATCAATTCCAGTTATGCCAGGGTAACCTATTCCTGTACAAAAAGGCATGTGCGTACCCCAAAGCGACGACTGACCGATACCCTAAATTGAGCAGTGGGAGGTCACGCTGACCAGCACTAACCTTGAAGACCATCTCTACGTGATATACAGGGCGGAGCGGGTAGCACAAGCAGTTGGAGCCCTGGACATAATGGCGGGTTCATCGAGAAACAGGAACCACTTATTTTCGTAGTGAAGTTGTTAATTCACACTCTCTCATGCTGAACGTCTATTATTAACGAAGAAGTTTTGATTAGCACTTACTTCTGACATGTGACATGTATGATCATTGTTTCGCACAGTGCGATTGCTGAATGATGTACGTCGTAATACTTCCGTTGAGGAAAATTACATGCTTACCAAACAAGCAGTTGGCAAAATCATGGCATGAGCTGGCCAATTTTATATGATGTCGACGTCCCCCCTTAAGGCTATGCTGCGTTCCTGCAACCTTCCAGAGTTTATGGAGACCGTGGTGGCATGTTTGAATATGCGAGCATGCCTTGTTTATCTTGGCATGATCATTTTTGCGACAACCTGCACCGCCTCAGAACTGACCTCGAAAATTTTTGATCCACAAACCTCTCCATAAAACACAAAATGTGCCATCTCGGGTTCACAGAACTTACATTTCCCTGGCAGATCGTGAGTGCAAAAATAATCCGAGCTCACACTAGAAAAATTGCTCGCGTTGCTGCTTTTCCTGTCCCCGCCCACAAAAAAGCAGTCTGACAGTTTGTGGGCCTGGCCTAATACTACAGTCGCTTCATTATAAACTTCGTTCATCTCGTCAGCCCTCTGATGCTCCTAACCCGGGATGGCGCATCATTTTCCTGGCGTAGTGAATAGCAGACTGCATTCGGAGAGTTGAGACATCTGCTCCAATCATCTTCGACCATGGCACGTTTTGACGACGATACGGACACGGAGGTACACACGAATGTGAAAAACGTCGGCCTTGGCGCCGTTGTAGTTCAATTGGAAGAGGCTTTCGACAACGTAATCGCCTATGGCAGCCACGCGGTTTCGCTTGCTGAATCGAACTACCCTACCACCGAAAAAGAATGTTTGGGGGCAATATGGGCCACCGCTAACTTCCGCCGGTACCTGCATGGCAGACCGTTTCATTTCATCCCCGATCATCACTCATTGTGCTGCCAAAAGCTTTTAAAGTGGCCTAGCGGATGTTTAGCACGTTGGGCACTGTGCCTGGAGGAATTCGATTTCGCCGTTAAATATAAGTCCAGTCGGAAGCTCACCGACGCTGATAGCCTGTCGCGCGGTCTCATCCTACCTTTTCCGCAAGGCACCAAAGACGACGACTGCTTCCTCCGAGCCGTCAGCACGTCAGACCTCATTTCAAAACAACGCGGCAACGACCACCTCGAAGGTAGGCACCCTACAAGTCCCCGGTATCCAGCTGTGGGCTATTTGTTTTCTGCCTCAAGAGTGCGGTGATTCATAAGAATAATTTCACTGCACTGCGAAACATTACCTGCTCGCCGTACTGTCCTAAGAACAAGATTAAGTCCTCCTAGCATGCCATGAAGAAGAGACTTCCAGCCAGCTTGGCTTTTTTTCAGGCACTCTATCCCGCCTCCCGCAGAAGAACTATTTCTGATCACAGCGTACTCCAATCGTGATGGGTTATGTCAGGAAATGCCGCCGATGTGAGCGGAGCTAAAACCCTGGGCTCGAGCCTGCCGGTACCGTGTTTCGGAACCGTCAAAGGTACATTGCACCATCTATGGCTTTTGAGTGCCTATTAGGCCACTTATTGCAAACTAGTTTTACTGATGTTTTTTTTAACAGTAAGTTACCCCTCCACCGCAAATAATTTACTGTTTTAAATCGCGATTTGTGTTACCTTGTATACAGGTTGGATTATGAAAGACTTCTTTGAAGCAAAAATTGCTTTTTAACTTTCGAGAGCAGTCAGAAGAGATCAGTACTTGTTGCGCCGCATTGTTGACGGAATGGAAAGAGGCCTGCCTGCACGGCTCTTTGGGCCGCGGTAACAGCACTCAGCCAGGAACGTATCCCTACAGTGCGGCAATCGCGGCTATACGCTTGCACTTCTCTAAATCAGGATTGACAAACGCGATCGACGTAAGGAAAAATATGTAAAATTTGAAAACTATAAAGCAAGGCATCAACACCGTGAGCAGGCCTTCAGAAAGTTTAATGGCAGCAGTAATATCAGTTATAATACAACCAAGCTTACCACATAAAAGCGCGTTCCACATAGCCTCAGTCGCTTTCGGACGTTAAACCGTATTAAACTGATCTAAACTAATCATGCCAGCGCGGCTTACAGAAGCGTTTTCGAGCCCCATAAACCCTGCATTTTCATTTATAGTATGTTTTTAGTTTTTCGTACTTCGCAGTAGACTTTATCAGTCTTTGAGCTTATTCAACGCACGTATATTGCAGGCTGTGCGGCACATACACTGTTATTGACGCTGTGAAATCCGCCCGCCAGAACTTTGTTAGCACAGCACCAAATGTTATTCTTTGTGACAGCCTGCGACCGAAACGGTAAACATGAAAGCGTGTGTAATAATTGAAAGCGGCACAATACGGTGAGGTAATTTTTATCGTTGCGCGTGCTCCTTCTTTTTCCTGTATTCCTCCCCCCCCCCCCCCCCCCCCTCGAAGCTGGTTCTACTCATATTGCTTCTTCTAGTGTTTTTGTTGTCCCCTGAGTTCTTTATAAGCAGTGCTGGTCATGCACCGTTTAGGTGAGCAGCAGATTATGAATGGCATTTTTTACCAGTCTATAAAACAAGCGGCAGAAATATAATAGACCAGATGACATGCAGCACCCACACTGCGGTCACTCACCAGTCCTCATCAGTTGAAGGAGAAAAACCACGGCAGCCGCACGCATCATGCTGGGCCTAACGTACTTGCTCCCATTGCCACCGACGCTCGTTCTGCACGAGAGCGGAGTCTACTGCAGCCCTAACATAGGAGCATACCTAAACTTTCCACGTCACAAGACGCGGCGGAGATAATTCGGCCGCCAGTGGGTAAGTCGACCCCAGGCGGTCTTTAAATATATGCTGGGTAAGGATGTGGAGACAAGATAAATGTATAGAAATTCACTGCGGTCTCTGCGTGATAACGC